>NW_027467759.1:0-12500 GCF_046742065.1 Oratosquilla oratoria | reverse complement strand
ACACGTGTATATATATATATATATATATATATATATATATATATGTATATATGAATATATACATATGTGTATATCAATATATATATCTATATACGTATATATATATATATATATATACATATAGATATGTATGTATATATATACATATATATGTATATATATATACAATATATATATATATAGTTTTATATATATATACATATATAAATATATATATATATATATATATATATATATATATATATATATACTGAATACAAGTACTTTAGTGTTAAGGTGATAAGAATAATAATGGATATAAGAAAGGACATTGATAGGTTTCCTGTAAAACGTCTAATTTAAACTTTTTACCAAATCTATAAACCATAACATCCAAAAAGGGCAGACTATTGTTTTGTTCAATTTATTTTGTAAAGTTAATTGATTGGTACCAAACTGTTTAACTTTAATGAAAAAATTGTCTAAAGGTTGGTCAATAGGCCATGCACACATATGTTGACGATATATTGTGTATGTGGCCTATTGGCCAATATTTAGACAATTTTCTATTATAGTTTATCATATGTTGACGATATATTGTGTATATGGCCTATTGACCAACCTTTATATATATATATATATATATGTATATATATACATATATATATATATATATATATATATATACATATATATACATATATATATATATATGTGTGTGTGTGTGTGTGTGTGTGTGTGTGAAGTCGGGATATATATACATATAAATACATATGTATATATATATATACATATATATATATATATATATATATATATATACATATATATGTAAATTCGGTTATCTGTAACGAAATAAAAATCTTATTCCAGTCTAGATCACCACCACATATCCTACAGTTATTGCAAAGTATATTAAATCATCATGGAATCACTTGCCATAAACTGACATTTCCAATTTTTCAAAATGTTGGTGACAGCTATTTTGAAAGAAGAGAGGAGGATGTCCGACGGATTTTTTGGAATACGAAGAATGACCAACACCTCGAACACCATCATTCGAGGCTTCGGCAAAGCCCTTCGAGTGGCTTCGAAGATTTTACATAAAGCCTTCGGTATTCTCTGCAGCTGTGGGGCTTCAGAAGAAGCCGAATAGGATAAGAACATTGTTCTGGACTTCAAGGATATTTGTCCAGTTGACGGACAACGGGAAACTAAAGGAGTTTATGAGGAACTCCTGAAACCCGAAGACAAGAAGAACCTCGCAGTAGAATTGAAGATTCCTCAGGAGAACGAGAGGACTTCGACCACCAACAAAGACACTTCTGATGGTTCTTCGATAAATACTCACAAAGCCATGGTAGTAGAGAACGATCTCCCCCCTGAGGAATACCAAGAGAATGTCTTAGCTTTGTTGGTTGAGGATGACAGCAAGCAAGAGAAACCAACGGTTATGGGACAAAATGCCACATCTGAAGAAGACACAACGACGCTCTCAGAAGCTATTGTCAATCAAAAAGACCCAAAAACAAAGGAAGAAATCGTACTCTCCACTTCTGGGAATGTTCAAAAAGTGTCCCTCCCGGAAGAATCGAAGATTCCTCAGGAGAACGAGAGAACTTCGACCACCAACGAAGACACTTCTGATGGTTCTTCGATAAATACTCAGAAACCCATGGTACCAGAGGACGCTCTCCCTTCTGAGGAATGCCAAACGGATGCCTTAGCTTTGTTGGTTGAGGATGACAGTAAGCAAGACAAACCAACGGCTGTGGGACAAAATAGTACTACATCTGAAAAAGACACTACGACGCTCTCAGAAGCTATTGTCGATCAAAAGGAGCCAAAAACACAGGAAGAATTCGTCACTTTGCCCTCCACTTCTGGGTCTGTTCAAAAAGTGTCCCAAATTACGCACAAATGCAACATTCCTCTTCCTATAGATGACGGGGTCAATGTGTCCACACACAAGGAGAGACGGACCCGAAAGTACAAAATGTACTTGGCAGAAGTCATAAAGGAAGAGGCCGGAAGAGAGCCTGAAACCAATTCTGCCCGTCAAAGAAAAGCCAAAAGGAGAATGGCCGAGTCCTCTTCAAGAAGGCCTCGCGGAAACCCAAACCAGAGGCCAAAACACCAAAACAAAAACAGAACCCAAAATGAGGGCCAAAACGCTGATCAAAAGGGGCGATATTATTCACATCCTCAAAAAAATACTCATCGGCAAGGTCGTACACAGAGAACGAGGCAGACTGTGTTCTACGACAACCCGAACTATTACGAGTATTACTACGTTCGAGGTTCCCATGGAGAATGCCAAACAAACAGGCACCATTATTATTGGTATTAAAGTCAAAACATCAGGGCATTTTAAAATGAAAAATCAAAGAAGCTATCCATGAACTAATCACAATCAATGTTGGCAAGATTCAAGAGAGAAAAATAATAGATATAAAATAAGAAATGAAAATAAGAAATAGAAATATTCGAGATAAAAATAAAATAAAATAAAATAAAATAAATATATAAAAAGTCCGCAACTTTTATTTGCGACAGGGGCTTCCCTCAGCTGAATAAAATTACCAGGTGATAATCAAGCACCTATAAAACTCAAAGAATGAGCCAAGAGGCCGGAGGGGCCTCCATTCGATTTTATCCACTCCCATATCACCTCAACGCCATGAAGCATTTTCTGCCTTGGTGGCATTTTCCCTTTTATCCTAATTCTCGCCTGTTTGTTTACTTCCTTATGACAACTCCATTGGAAGTGAAGGGTCGACCTGTTAAATTCCTTCACGTCCATACATACACACACACACACACACACACACACATATATATGTACATATATATATATATATATGTTTATATATATGTATAAATATATTTATATATGCATATATATATTTATTTATATATATATATATTTATATATATACATATATATATATATTAATATGAAAACAATATGCATAAAAAACACTGGTAAATAAGAAGTTTAGTCCGAACGTTTTTCGTCTATTTAAGACATTATCAAGGAATACAAAGTTACAGAGACATAGGTTGATATATATTTACATAAAGTAGTAGATAAGCTAGGCAATATGGGAAGGACACACAAGATGCTTCATAATCAGTTCCACAGGATCCGTCACTCACAATTTATCCAAATGGCTTGTTACTATTTTGAGTCCTTTAGTGGGTACAATATGTTCTTCCCACGTCACAAATAATATTGATTTCATTAATTATTTGAATAATCTAGAAATTGGTTTTGATTTTAAACTAGTTAGTTTTGATATCATTTCTTTCTTCACTCGTGTTCCCGTATATGACTTATTGGTATATCTTGAAGAAGAATTATTATCAGAAGGACTTGCCACTTCCAGCTAAAACAATAATTGAACTCATTAAGTTGTGTTTTGTAAATTGTAAATTTGTTTTTAATGGTGAATTCTATGTACAAAAAATTTGGTATGGCTATGGGAAACCCTCTGTCCCCAGTACTTAGTAACTTGTACATGGAATTCTTTGAGATGAAGCTATTACCTAGGCTTCTTGCCCAACAAGTTGTTTGGAAAAGATGTGTTGATGATATTTTGTGTCTGTGGCCGGTTAAGCGTAACTTCAATTCATTCCTTGAAAAACTAAATGATATGGTCCCTTCAATTAGTTTTACTTTTGAAATAGAAATAGAGAATAAAAAATTACCATTTTTGGATATTTTGATTCATCGTAATGGTAGACAATTTATGTATGACGTTTATAGGAAACCAACTAATGTCGCATCATATGTCAACTTTTACTCGGCTCATCATCAAAAAACAAAACTTTCTGTGTTTAGTTCTATGTTTCTTAGAGCTTACAGGATATGTAGCCCTTAATTTTTTGTGATGAGCTGAGGAAAATATATAGCATAGCTTTCTGAATTAAAATATCCAAAACACTTAGTTTGACACTTCTCATAAAATGGCTCACAAAACTTTCCATAAACACCTCACACGAAAGAAAAGTATTTGGCAAAAAGAACCTTTTGGTTCTTCCTTACAGTGAGAAATTAGTTGGAATGCTTAATATTTTCAAACAATTCAATATTAATTTGGTTTTCAAAAATAACAATACTATAGAAAGTAAGCTAATGAAAAATTCACCTGAATTAAATGAGGGTTGTGTTTACTCTATTCCATGCCTTTAATGTAACAAATTTTATATCCGTCAAGCTGGTAATGACTTAAAAACGATGATAAATCAACACAAGTATAGTGTCAGGAGTGGGCAAAGTTCTAGTGGCCTTTTTGTTCATTTAAGAGACCACAACCATCCTATTGACTAGGATAATTCTAATGAAATAATTTCTTGTAGATCTTTATTAGAAAGAAACATTACCGAATCCAGTCACATTAACCATACCTTCAACCAAAATATTAATTCAAGTTTAGGTTTATATAAACTTGAAGATTTTTTATTAAGAAAATTGTAAGAAATGCTCCAAGTGTTACCAGGCCGGGATGATGTAACGTCATATGACCAAATGTTCTTAAACTAAACACATTTCTCAACCTGATTATGAAGCATCTTGTGTGTCCTTCCCATGTTTCCTATCTTGTCTACTACTTTATGTATATATATATATATATATATATATATATATATATATATATATATATATATATATATATATATATATATATATATATCCACCTATGTCTCTGTAACTTTATATTCCTTGATAATGTCTTAAATAGATGAAAACGTTCGGACTAAGCTCCTTATTTACCAGTGTTTTATCAGCATATATATATATATATATATATATATATATATATATGTATATATATACATATATATATATATATATATATATATATATATATATATATATATATGTGTGTGTGTGTGTGTTTGTGTGTGTGTGTGTGTGTGTGTGTGTGTTTGTGTGTTTTGTGTGTGTGAGTGTGTGTGTATTGGTAAAGCGTGGCAGGAGATTCTCTCTAAGGCATGTTCTGTTAAAAACACACACACGTATATACATATATATATATATATATATATATATATATATATATACATATATATATATACATATATATGTATCACAACTAACACCACAGTCGGACGAAAGAAAGAGTTGCGTAAGCGGAACTATATATTTCGATTGCTACCTGCAATCCTCTTCAGTAGTACAAAGTGGCAGGGAGGAGGCTATCTTAAGTAGCAACCTCTTACAAAAGAAAGGGAACACGAGAAAAATACAGAACATCACTGCCCCAGCCCTAGTTGACCTGAGGCTGACACGAGGTCGGGTCAGGGGGAGGGGGAGGAAGCTTGTTGACAATATTTTTGGTGATGAATAGTCCTGAAATGATGTCTGGGGTCCATTGACCCTTGGAAATATTCATCGTGGGCAGATAATCAATTAATGTTGATTCCACCATTTTCCTTCTGAACCCACACCCCGATTTGTAAATGAGATCAGATTTCTCCCAGTCCATCCGGTGATTAAATTTATCAACGTGTTGAAACACTGCTGAATTTATTTGGCCATATCTAATCGACCTTTTGTGTTCATTTAATCTTGTCGGTAGGTCTCTTCCCGTCTGGCCAATGTATGAAAGGTCACAATCTTTACATGGAAGGGAGTAGACACCTGGGATATGTTCTTCCTTCAACCTCTGGTGAACATTAACAACTTTTTTATTAATAGTGTTAGGGTAGTTATGAATTAAATTTACTTTCTCTTTGGGAAGAAACTTGGACAATTGACTGATGGACTCTGAGAAGGGGATGACTAGGGGATTTTGTCTCTCTTTCTTTAACTTAGTGGAAGGGTGTTTGAAAAAACTTGCTCTGGCTTGACTAAGGGCTTTATCCAGAAACCAATGAGGGTAGGCTAATTTTGTTAATTGGGACTTGATGGAAGTTAATTCGTGTTCTAAAAATTGGGGGCTACAAATCCTAAAGGCTCGGAGAAAAAGTCCCGAAGCTACACTCCTTTTAATGTGATCTGGGTGATGACTGAAGAAATGGAGGTAACTACCTGAATGAGTGTTCTTTCTAAAAACAGTAAAGGCAAGCTTATTCTCATTCTTCATGATTAAGATGTCTAAAAAGGGGATTTTATCATCTTTTTCCCATTCCACTTTGAACTTGATGTTGGTTGTTAAATTATTAAGTTTATCTAGAAAAATATCAAAGGGACCCCAACTCTCATCCCAAAGAGTGAAAATATCATCAACGTATCTTAACCAAATCATACCTGGGGGTTTAATTGTTGGAAGAAGAACACTCTCAAAGTATTCCATGTAAAGATTAGCCAGAACAGGAGAAAGATTCGAACCCATGCTACAACCAAACTTTTGCCTGAAAAACCGATTTTGAAAGGAAAAGACATTAGATGACACGCAGGTGCGTACAAGAGCAATGATTTTGGAAACCGGAAGGGGGAATTTGTCTTGGAATGGTTGTAGCTTGGTTTCTAGAAAGGACAAAACATCATCAACACAAATGTTCGTAAATAATGAGATAATATCAAGACTTAATAAGCGACGGCCTACTATATTAATCTCCTTTATTTTCTGGATGAAATCTTCTGAATGTTTCAAATGGGAATTGGAAAATTTGCCCACAAATGGTGATAATAAACCCGCAAGCCATTTAGAGAGTTTGCTGGAACAAGAACCCCTGTTGGAAATAATGGGCCTTAATGGGGTACCCTCTTTATGTAACTTGGGGAGGCCATAAAAATAAGGGAGCTTGGGAGTAAAAACTTTAAGTTTGGACACTTGTTCACTAGTGGTGATCTTACGAACTTGCTTATTAAAAGAGGCAGCCATGTCTTTTAAGGGGTTTTTGGTGAGTTTCTCGTATGTATTTTGATCATTAAGAAGCTCCATAGCTTTTTCAACATACGAGTCTAGGTCTAAAACAACTACTTTACCCCCTTTATCTGCCTTGGTGATAATTATGTTACTTAGTTTTTTTAATTCTTCTATACCCATTTGGTAACGTTTGGGTAGACCATTGTTGTCCTTGAAACAATCCGAAATGCTATTCAAGAGCACGCCTTTGAGACATAATAGGTCTTTATCATATTTATTATGGGACAAGAACTTATCAAAACCTACCAGGAAGTCCATAGCATTGTGTTTTTCCGGTTTTAAAGCAAAATTCAAACCAAGACCTAACACTTCTAATTGTGATTTTGAAAGTACTGTGCTAGAAAGGTTGACTACATTATCAGAAGAAGCAAACTTAGACCAAATGCTGTTATTACATAACCTAAAAAGTTTCTTATTGAGGATCACAATGTGTTTGTCACTTACGACACTGGCTTGTTGTTGGGCTCTGTGTAGAAGTGACTTGAAGACGTGTTCATCCCTACACAGAGCCCAACAACAAGCCAGTATATAGTTCCGCTTACGCAACTCTTTCTTTCGTCCGACTGTGGTGTTAGTTGTGATACATATATATGTATATATATCTATATATATGTGTGTGGGTGTGTGTATATATATATATATATATATATATATATATATATCTATATATACGTGTGTGTGTTTTTAACAGCATATGCCTTATAGAGAATCTCCTGCCACGCTTTACCAATACACACACACACACACACACACACACACACACACACACACACACACACACACACACACACACACACACACACACACATATATATATATATATATATATATATATATATATATGTATATATATATACATATATATATGTATATATATATCTATATATATATAGATATATGCTGATAAAACACTGGTAAATAAGAAGTTTAGTCCGAACGTTTTCGTCTATTTAAGACATTATCAAGGAATATAAAGTTACAGAGACATAGGTGGATATATATATATATATATATATATATACATAAAGTAGTAGACAAGATAGGAAACATGGGAAGGACACACAATATGCTTCATAATCAGGTTGAGAAATGTGTTTAGTTTAAGAACATTTGGTCATATGACGTTACATCATCCCGGCCTGGTAACACTTGGAGCATTTCTTACAATTTTCTTAATAAAAATCTTCAAGTTTATATAAACCTAAACTTGAATTAATATTTTGGTTGAAGGTATGTTTAATGTGACTGGATTCGATAATATTTCTTTTTGATAAAGATCTATAAGAAATTATTTCATTAGAATTATCCCAGTCAATAGGATGTTTGTGGTCTCTTACATGAACAAAAAGGCCACTAGAACTTTGCCCACTCCTGACACTATACTTGTGTTGATTTATCCTCGTTTTTAAGTCATTACCAGTTTGACGGATATAAAATTTGTTACATTAAAGGCATGGAATAGAGTAAACACAACCCTCATTTACTTCAGGTGAATTTTTAATTAGCTTACTTTCTATAGTATTGTTATTTTTGAAAACCAAATTAATATTGAATTGTTTGAAAATATTAGGCATTCCAACTAATTTCTCACTGTAAGGAAGAACCAAAAGGTTCTTTTTGTCAAATACTTTTCTTTCGTGTGAGGTGTTATGGAAAGTTTTGTAAGCCATTTTATGAGAAGTGTCAACTAAGTGTTTTGGATATTTTAATTCAGAAGCTATGCTATATATTTTCCTCAGCTCATCACAAAAAATTAAGGGCTACATATCCTGTAAGCTCTAAGAAACATAGAACTAAACACAGAAAGTTTTGTTTTTTGATGATGAGCCGAGTAAAAGTTGACATATGATGCGACATTAGTTGGTTTCCTATAAACGTCATACATAAATTGTCTACCATTACGATGAATCAAAATATCCAAAAAATGGTAATTTTTATTCTCTATTTCTATTTCAAAAGTAAAACTAATTGAAGGGACCATATCATTTAGTTTTTCAAGGAATAAATTGAAGTTACGCTTAACCGGCCACAGACACAAAATATCATCAACACATCTTTTCCAAACAACTTGTTGGGCAAGAAGCCTAGGTAATAGCTTCATCTCAAAGAATTCCATGTACAAGTTACTAAGTACTGGGGACAGAGGGTTTCCCATAGCCATACCAAATTTTTGTACATAGAATTCACCATTAAAAACAAATTTACAATTTACAAAACACAACTTAATGAATTCAATTATTGTTTTAGCTGGAAGTGGCAAGTCCTTCTGATAATAATTCTTCTTCAAGATATACCAATAAGTCATATACGGGAACACGAGTGAAGAAAGAAATGATATCAAAACTAACTAGTTTAAAATCAAAACCAATTTCTAGATTATTCAAATAATTAATGAAATCAATATTATTTGTGACGTGGGAAGAAGATATTGTACCCACTAAAGGACTCAAAATAGTAACAAGCCATTTGGATAAATTGTGAGTGACGGATCCTGTGGAACTGATTATGAAGCATCTTGTGTGTCCTTCCCATATTGCCTAGCTTATCTACTACTTTATGTAAATATATATCAACCTATGTCTCTGTAACTTTGTATTCCTTGATAATGTCTTAAATAGACGAAAACGTTCGGACTAAACTTCTTATTTACCAGTGTTTTTTTATGCATATTGTTTTCATATTAATATATATATATATATATATATATATATATATATATATATATATGTATATATATATATATACATAAATACATATATATACATATATATATACATATATATATATATGTATATATATATGCGTGTGTGTTTGTGTGTGTGTGTGTGTGTATGTATGGACGTGAAGGAATTTAGCAGGTCGACCCTTCACTTCCAATGGAGTTGTCATAAGGAAGTAAACAAACAGGCGAGAATTAGGATAAAAGGGAAAATGCCACCAAGGCAGAAAATGCTTCATGGCGTTGAGGTGATATGGGAGTGGATAAAATCGAATGGAGGCCCCTCCGGCCTCTTGGCTCATTCTTTGAGTTTTATAGGTGCTTGATTATCACCTGGTAATTTTATTCAGCTGAGGGAAGCCCCTGTCGCAAATAAAAGTTGCGGACTTTTTATATATTTATTTTATTTTATTTTATTTTATTTTTATCTCGAATATTTCTATTTCTTATTTTCATTTCTTATTTTATATCTATTATTTTTCTCTCTTGAATCTTGCCAACATTGATTGTGATTAGTTCATGGATAGCTTCTTTGATTTTTCATTTTAAAATGCCCTGATGTTTTGACTTTAATACCAATAATAATGGTGCCTGTTTGTTTGGCATTCTCCATGGGAACCTCGAACGTAGTAATACTCGTAATAGTTCGGGTTGTCGTAGAACACAGTCTGCCTCGTTCTCTGTGTACGACCTTGCCGATGAGTATTTTTTTGAGGATGTGAATAATATCGCCCCTTTTGATCAGCGTTTTGGCCCTCATTTTGGGTTCTGTTTTTGTTTTGGTGTTTTGGCCTCTGGTTTGGGTTTCCGCGAGGTCTTCTTGAAGAGGACTCGGCCATTCTCCTTTTGGCTTTTCTTTGACGGGCAGAATTGGTTTCAGGCTCTCTTCCGGCCTCTTCCTTTATGACTTCTGCCAAGTACATTTTGTACTTTCGGGTCCGTCTCTCCTTGTGTGTGGACACATTGACCCCGTCATCTATAGGAAGAGGAATGTTGCATTTGTGCGTAATTTGGGACACTTTTTGAACAGACCGAGATGTGGAGGGCAAATTGACGATTTCTTCCTGTGTTTTTGGTTCCTTTTGATCGACAATAGCTTCTGAGAGCGTCGTAGTGTCTTTTTCAGATGTAGTGCCATTTTGTCCCATAACCGTTGTTTTGCCTTCCTTGCTGTCATCCTCAACCAACAAATCTAAGACATCCTGTTGGCATTCCTCAGAAGTGGGAGCATCCTCTGGTACCATGACTTTTTGAGTATTCATCGAAGAACCATCAGAAGAGTCTTCGTTGGTGGTCGAAGTTCTCTCGTTCTCCTGAGGAATCTTCGATTCTTCCGGGAGGGACACTTTTTGAACATTCCCAGAAGTGGAGAGTACGATTTCTTCCTTTGTTTTTGGGTCTTTTTGATTGACAATAGCTTCTGAGAGCGTCGTTGTGTCTTCTTCAGATGTGGCATTTTGTCCCATAACCGTTGGTTTCTCTTGCTTGCTGTCATCCTCAACCAACAAAGCTAAGACATCCTCTTGGTATTCCTCAGGGGGGAGATCGTTCTCTACTACCATGGCTTTGTGAGTATTTATCGAAGAACCATTAGAAGTGTCTTTGTTGGTGGTCGAAGTCCTCTCGTTCTCCTGAGGAATCTTCAATTCTACTGCGAGGTTCTTCTTGTCTTCGGGTTTCAGGAGTTCCTCATAAACTCCTTTAGTTTCCCGTTGTCCGTCAACTGGACAAATATCCTCGAAGTCCAGAACAATGTTCTTATCCTGTTCGGCTTCTTCTGAAGCCCCACAGCTGCAGAGAATACCGAAGGCTTTATGTAAAATCTTCGAAGCCACTCGAAGGGCTTTGCCGAAGCCTCGAATGATGGTGTTCGAGGTGTTGGTCATTCTTCGTATTCCAAAAAATCCGTCGGACATCCTCCTCTCTTCTTTCAAAATAGCTGTCACCAACATTTTGAAAAATTGGAAATGTCAGTTTATGGCAAGTGATTCCATGATGATTTAATATACTTTGCAATAACTGTAGGATATGTGGTGGTGATCTAGACTGGAATAAGATTTTTATTTCGTTACAGATAACAGAATTTACATATATATGTATATATATATATATATATATATGTATATATATATATATACATATGTATTTATATATATATATATCCCGACTTCACACACACACACACACACACACACACACACACATATATATATGTATATATATGTATATATATGTATATATATACATATATATATATATATATATAAAGGTTGGTCAATAGGCCATATACACAATATATCGTCAACATATGATAAACTATAATAGAAAATTGTCTAAATATTGGCCAATAGGCCACATACACAATATATCGTCAACATATGTGTGCATGGCCTATTGACCAACCTTTAGACAATTTTTTCATTAAAGTTAAACAGTTTGGTACCATCAATTAACTTTACAAAATAAATTGAACAAAACAATAGTCTGCCCTTTTTGGATGTTATGGTTTATAGATTTGGTAAAAAGTTTAAATTAGACGTTTACAGGAAACCTATCAATGTCCTTTCTTATATCCATTATTATTCTTATCACCTTAACACTAAAGTACTTGTATTCAGTATATATATATATATATATATATATATATATATATTTATATATGTATATATATATATAAAACTATATATATATATATGTATATATATATGTATATATATACACACATATATATATATATATGTATATATATATGTATATATATACATATATATATATATACATATATATACATATATACACATATATACATATATGTATATATTTATATATACATATATATATATATATATATATATATATATATAAGTGTGTGTGCGTGCGTGTGTTTTTTACAGAATATGACTAAGAGAGAATCTACTGCCACG
>NW_027467758.1:632500-640700 GCF_046742065.1 Oratosquilla oratoria | reverse complement strand
AAATCGAAGAAAATAAAAAGAAACGAGGAAACAAGAAGGAAGGAGAAAGGAAGGAGGGAGAAGGAGAAAGGAGTAAGGAGAAAAGGAAGAGGAGGAAGGAGGAGGAGTTGAAAAGTAAGGAGGAAGGAAGGATGAAGGAAGGAGATATAGGAATAAGAAGTAAGAAGGAAGGAAGAAGATATAGGAATAAGAAGTAAGGAGGGAGGAAGGAGATATAGGAATAAGAAGTAAGGAGGGAGGAAGGAGATATAGGAATAAAAAGTAAGGAGAAAGGAAGGAGATATAGGAATAAAAAGTAAGGAGGAAGTAAAAGAGGAAGGCAGATTTTCTGTAAACATACTATTTGTACAAAATGTTTGTATGTATGCAGATGCCTCATGGGCTGATTGCTGGAACATGTGAATAGTAACTTAGCTTTTAAGCGTTCGAATCCGGTTATAGGAGTAGGGCATTGTTAAAGCGGCTGTCCAACTCTGCTCCTCTCCTAGAGTTCAAAATGGGGATGTCATGTACCCTGAGTGATTCATTATCACTACAGATTCACTGTGTTACTCGTATAACTGGTCTACCGATAGGTCTGATTTGTTCACATCCGCATACACAGATTAAAATTATTTTCTAGCCTCCCACTACAGACCAATATGCTTGTGTGTGTGTGTGTGTGTGTGTGTGTGTGTGTGTGTGTGTGTGTGTGTGTGTGTGTGTGTGTGTGTGTGTGTGTGTGTGTGTGTGTGTGTGTGTGTGTGTGTGTGTGTATGTGTGTGTGTGTGTGTATGTGTGTGTGTGGTGTGTGTGTGTTTGTGTGTGTGCATTTGTGTGTGTGTGTGTGTGTGTGTGTGTGTGTGTGTGTATTCACTTGGTCTTTGGATCACGTGTTGGACTCGTGATCGACAGCTATTTCCCTCCTAAGAGAGCTCAGAGCTAGTAGGTCCGATCTATGGGTAATGCTATGACCTTGCACACACACACACACACACCCAACTCCCCGCCCACGAGAGTCAGAGTAACGACCCGAGGCACAGCGATACCGAAATAATTTCGGCCCTGGGCAGGATTCGAACTGGATACTGGGAGCACTTCTACTTCCCAGTTCAGCGCTCTACCAACTGTGCCACCGAGTCGTGGGTGTGGGTGTGTGCGTGCGTGTGTGCATGTGTGTTTGTGTTCATGTGTATGTGTGTGTGTGTGTGTGTGTGTGTGTGTGTGTGTGTGTGTGTGTGTGTGTGTGTGTGTGTGTGTGTGTGTGTGTGTGTGTGTGTGTGTGTGTGTGTGTGTGTGTGTGTGTGTATTCACCTCGGATCTGCTGCAGTCTCTGTCGAGAGAGCCAGACACCACCCTACGGCAGTGAGCTCAGAGCTCATTATTTGCCGATCTCTGGGTAGGTCTGAGACCACTCACAGACCACACACCGGGACAGCAAGGTCACAACTCCTTGACTAACGTTCCGTACCTACACACTGTGTGTGTGTGTGTGTGTGTGTGTGTGTGTGTGTGTGTGTGTGTGTGTGTGTGTGTGTGTGTGTCAAACAAATCTGCATAAAACAGAAAATTGCAAGCTGGATACAAAACTATTTCACAGAAAGAACACAGTCAGTGGTGAAATCAAGGAATTCTGAAGTTACAAGTGGAATCATCAAGGGATCTGTTATCGGACCATTGTTGTTTCTTATTTTTATTACGGATATAGACACCAAGCTAGACCACTGCAGGGCTACATCTTTCGCAGACGACACACGGATGACGGGAACAATAAGCACGAAAGAGGACTATAAACTAGTACAGAATGACCTGAACAAAATGTTTGAATGGACAAGAGATAACAATATGGAATTTAACCTATCAAAATCCGAATTAGTGAGTTACAGACATCCGAAAAGCAGCCACATCATAAACAATTATAAGAGTCCAGATGGCGATACTATTAAACAACAGAATAATGTACGGGACCTCGACATCATTATTACTGACGATGCCACATTTACACAACACATAGTCAGTTCAACAGGAAAAGCAAGAAAACAGATGGGATGGATTCTGAGAACTTTCAAAACAAGGAATCCAGAAACAATGTTAACATTATATAAATCTCTGATAATACCACTCATTGAATACTGCTGTCAACTCTGGTGCCCAACCAACATTGGCCAGATAAGAACAATAGAAGCAGTGCAGCGCACATTCACATCTAGAATAGACGGGCTAGAAAACACCAACTATTGGGAGAGATTACGACAGTTAAATCTGGACTCATTGGAAAGACGAAGAGAACGCTCTATTATAATTTACATATGGAAAATCATCAACGGTTTGGTTCCCAACCTTGAGTCCAGTGAACCAATAAGAACCACCCATAACGCTCTCTCCACTACCAATCCTGAATTCATTCTTCCACGACATCCTACCATTTGTTACCACATCCACCCCATTCTTACCTCATCCTACCCCCATCTTTCCGTATATCCTTCATCCCTTCCCCTGAAAAAGAGATTGAGATAATGGCCAGTTTCTTTGAACTTGTCTTGGATTCTGTTCACTCGTGTTGCTAAGCAGTTGTTCTGCAGGTCTCCAGTCTCACTGACGTCCATTTTTTTCTCTCTCGTAATTTATCGTGTGAATTCCTCCGCGATTTTTAATCTAATGAATGAAAATATATCTTCGCCACCTTAGAATATATATCAGTAATTTTAAGATAAACACTATACTTTTCCCTTACTCTTAACTTCACAGCCTCCGTAAGCACGTCACCACGCCCCATCTTCTTCTTCTCTCTCTCTCTCCCTCATCACTCTCCTCCACCCTCGCCACTGCCCGCACCCCCTTCCGCCTTCGTTCCACCACTACTAATACTCTGACCGAATGAATTTCAAGATATCTGGGTTGTTTCGAACTGGGCAATGAGGGTCTTCCGAATTTCGACTTTGACTGAAGAGACTCGGGCCCCACTGAAGACACTCGAGCCCCCACGAAAGATACTTGGGGCCCCCACTGGACAGACTCGGGCCCCCCATAGGATAGGCTCAGGGTCCCCCACAGGATGGGCTCGAGGACCGCCACAGGAGTGGCTCGGGGCCCCCACTTACAGAGACCCAGGGGCCCCCACTGGAGCTACGCTGGGGCCCCCACTGGAGCAACGCGAGGGCCCCCACAGGAACGACGCGGGCCCCCACTGGAGCGACGCGGGGGCCCCAACAGTAGCGACGCGGGGGCCCCAACAGAAGCGACACGGTGCCCCACTGGAGCGACGCAAGGGCCCCCACTGGAGCGATGCGGGGACCCCCACTGGATCGTGGCGAGGGCCTCCATTGGTGCGACGCGGGGGCCCCCACTGAAAGACGCGGGGGCCCCCACTGGAGCGATGCGGGGTCCCACAGGATCGACTCGCGGACCCCCACAGGATCGGCTCGGGGCCCGCCACAGGAGTGGCTCGGTGCCCCCAATTACAGCGACGCAGGGGCCCCCACTGGAGCGAAGCGAGAGCCCCAACTGAAGCGACGCGGGAACCCCATTGGAGCGACGCGGGGGCCCCCAGAGGATCGGCTCGGGGCCCCCCACACGATCGGCTCGGGGCCCCCCACAGGATCGGCTCGGGGTCCCCCACAAGAGTGGATCGGGGACCCCAATTACAGCGACGCGGGAGACCCCACATGAGCGACGCGGGGGCCCCGACAGGAGCGATGCGGGGGCCCCCATAAGAGCGATGCGGGGGCCCCCACTGGAGCGACGCGGGAGCCCCCACAGGAGCGATACGGGGGGCCCCCACAAGAGCGACGCGGGGGTCTCGACAGGAGCGACGCGGAGGCCCCGACAGGAGCGACGCGGAGGCCCCGACAGGAGTGACGCGGGGGCCCCGACAGGAGCGACGCGGAGGCCCCCATATGAGCGACGCGGGGGCCCCCCACAAGAGCGACGCGGGGGCACCCCACAAGAGTGACGCGTGGGCCCCGACAAGAGGGACGCGAGGGCCCCCACTAGAGCGACGCGGGGGTCCCCCATAAGAGCAACGCGGGGGCCCGACAGGAGCGACGCGGGGGGCCCGACAGGAGCGACGTGGGGGCCCCGAAAGGAGCGACGCGGGGACCCCCACAAGAGCGACGCGGGGTCCCCCCAAAGGAGTGACACGGGGGCACCCTAAAAGAGTGACGCGGGGGCTCCCTACAGGAGCATTGCGGGGGCCCCCCACAAGAGCGACGCGGGGGGCTCCCTACAAGAGTGACGCGGGGGCCCCCACAAGAGCGATGCGGGGGCCCCCCATAGGAGCGACGCGGAGGCCCCGCACATGAGCGACGCGGGGGCCCCCAACAAGAACGACGCGGAGGCACCCCATAAGAGCGACGCGGGGGCCCCCCACAAGAGCGACGGGGGGGAATCCCACAAGAGTGACGGGGGGGGGGGCAACCCACAAGAGCGACGCGGGGGCCCCCCACAAGAGCGACGCGGGGGCACCCCACAAGAGTGACACGGGGGCCCCCAACAAGAGCGACGCGGGGGCCTCCATCAGGATCGGCTCGGGGCCCCCCACAGGATCGGCTCGGGGAGCCCCATCAGGATCGGCTCTGGCCCCCAAAGGATCGGTTCAGGACCTCCCAAAGGATCGGCTCGGGGCCCCCAAAAGAGAGCCTCGGGGGCGCCCAAAGGAGAGCCTCGGGGGCCCCCAAAGGAGCGACTCGGGGGGGGGGCTCAAAAGACTGACTCGGAAGGTCACCAAAGGAGCGACTCTAGGGCCCCCAAAAGGAGCGACTCGGGGGGCCCTCCAAAGGAGCGATTCGGGGGGGTCTCCAAAGGAGAGACTCGGGGGGGCCCCTAAAGGATCGGTTCGGGGCCCCCCAAAGGATCGGCTCGGGCCCCCCCCCAAAAGATCGACTCGGGGCCCCCCACAGGATCGGCTCGCGGCCCCCCAAAAGAGCGCCTCGGGGGCCCCTCAAAGGAGCACCTAATTCCCCCAAAGGAGCGACTCGGGGGGCCCTCAAAAGACTGACTCGGAAGGCCCCCAAAGGATCGGCTCGGGGCCCCCTAAAGAATCGGCTCGGGGCCCCCTAAAGGATCGGCTCGGGGCCCCCAAAGGATCGGCTCGGGGCCCCCCAAAGGATCGCTTCGGGGCCCCCCAAAGGATCGGCTCGGGGCACCCAAAAGAGAGCCTCGTGGGTCCCCAAAGGAGCGCCTCGGGGGCCACCAAAGGAGCGACTCGGGGGGGTTTAGTAGGTTTCCTCCAGCGACGTTAACCGAATAGATAGTAGCAGTGAATTGTCCAGTTTGTATACCAAGACTAAAGGTGACAACATTAATTAATTAAATAATTAGATAACAAACATACCAAAAATGAAAATAACAAAAATAACAATTAAAAGATAAGAAATAAGAATAAAAAATAGAAATTGAAAAAAAATAAAAGAATAAAAATTAAATATCAAAATTGAATAAGATAAAAAGATTAAAAATGAAGATAAGAATAAACAAAATACAAAATTTAAATAGATAAATGAATAAAGATAAAAAACAAAAAATACACCAGAAAGTGTCAATGGGCCTGTTTTCCCAACTGCACATTTTATAGAAGAGCTCCGATGTCGAGTTCGAGGCTGAGAGGCGGTCGTGGAGAGAGAGTCTGTATCAGAGTTGGTGGGTCATCATTTGTTTCAATTTTTATCGGGGTGTGGTCACTGCTATGCCAGTCATCATTTGGTCTCCATCTGAAATCAATTGTGCAGTTAGGACTAGAAATTGTAAGGTCTAGACAAGAGACAGTATCTGTTTGAATATGGTAATGGGTGGGCTCCCCAGTATTCAAAAGTCCTAGATTTTCATATTCTATGACTGAAGCTATAATATTCCCTTTTTGGTTTGTAGTAACATCTCCCCATTGTGGGTGTCTGCCATTCTAGGTCACCCATAATGAGAAACGGCCGCGGGAGCTGATTAATCAAAGTTACTATTTCCTCCCGGGTAACCATGGTGTTTGGGGGCAGGTAAAGAGAGCATAAGGGGTATTTTCTTTTTAATTGTAATTGAACTGCTACTGCTTGTAATGTTGTAATTAAACTAATTGGAAAATGCGGAATATCTCTTCGTACATGAACGAGACATCCTCCATAACTTTCCGCTTCTATATTATGTGGAGTTCTAAAAGCAATATGTTCTCTTGGACAGGGTATATGTCCATCCAACATTGTCTCTTGTAAGCATACACCTACTGGAGAATATTCATACATTAAGCTCTTCATACTTTGCTCGAAGTCCCTGATAGTTCCACTGTATTAGTGATGTGAATGTATCTATTTTCAAGGTCGTTTTTGAGTGTTTTTTGTCTTTATGACCTTTTTGTGAAGATGGTGGTTTTTCTTCAGTAGCTATTTTGGTAGTTTTGGCTTTTGCTTCTCTATCTTTTTCTTGTAATATATATCTGCTAGGGCTGTATTTCTTTGGAGCTGATGGAGAGGGTGAGGGTGTTCTTGTTCTTTTATATTGTTTTTTTTTTTCAATTTCTATTGAGTCCGGTAGTGATTTTGCCCGAGACACTATGCTGGAAGATGGAGGAGAATTAGGGGGTTGCCCCTCTTTACTATATGACGTGTTTTGTGTCCTTGCCGAGGTATGTTGGTCACCTGGCCCTGAGGATGAGGTTTCATTCACAAATGAGAGATTTGTTGAATGCGGTGGATTTCTTGGGTTAGTAAGAGCATTGGCGGATTCTGCCCGAGATATTTCGCTTGAAGGTGGAGGTGGATTGGAGGGTTGCCCCTCTTTACTATACGCCATGTTTTTATGATCAGGAAGTATATCTACCTTTGTGTTTAGTGTTCTCGTCGATGTATGTTGATCACCTGGCCATGAGTGTTGCGTTTCTAACCTAGCGGTTGAAGTCTCATTTATAGGGGGGGGGGGATTTGTAGAACAAGGTGGATTTCTTGGGGTGTAAGAGCGTTTGCGGATTCTGCCTGAGACACTACGCTGGAAGATGTAAGGGGATTGGAGGGTTGCACCTCTTTACTATGCGAGGTGCTTTTTGTAATCTGGAGGTAGAATATCTGTCTTTGTGTTTGGTGTTCTCACCAAAGTATGTTGATTATCTGGTCTTGAATGTTGGGTTGCTACCCCAGAGGTTGAAGTCTCATTTGTAGTGGAGAGATTTGTAAAATGAGGTGGATTTCTTGGGGTAGCAAGAGCGTTTGCATAGCTCTTTTTCCTTCCTTAGAGTCGCTTAGCATGTCCTATCGTGATATGCTCAGTATAAGCTTTATTTACAGCTGCTGTTTCAAATCTATATTCTTCACATGCTCTATCAACTGGTTTGTGATCCAAATGACAATTGATACATTTGGGAATATCTGAGCATTGGCCATGTGTTGGGCCAGAGCAAATGCCACATGCCTCATTATTTTTACATATCTTTGATGGATGGCCAAATTTAAAACAAATATCGCACTGTAGAGCTTTAGGATGGAAAGGTCTAATTCTCACCCCCTCATTTTTAATTGCTATACGAGTCGGTATATTGTTATCCTCAAAAGAAAGTATAATCACATTACTGTTTGGGATCTTTTTCACTTTCCAAATAGATGTGGGGCACATTTCTAATTTTTCTAGATCAGTCAACTCATACAAGCCTTTATCGTGGATAACTCCTCTAACATAACTAAAATTTTGGTGAGGACTAATCTTTTCTATTATATCACTATTTTCAACATTCATCATACAGATCATCTTGGATTGTGTCTTTGATTTGGCATGAACAAGTATTGAATTCTGACCAAATCTTGTTATATTTCCATTTTTAATGCCACCTACCCTCTGTTGGAGGTATCTATTAAATTTATAGTAATTAATTTTTTCTTCCTTAGCCTCAATTACTATCCACATTGGATGCTGGGGGATTCTTTCTTTTATAGTATTATCTTGACGGTCATCTGAATTCCATTCTGCATCTAGATTTCTAGGAACCTTATCTGTTAAGGCTCCTTTGACTAAAGAATTGTAAATTTTCAAGGTATTGAAGTTTCTGCTCAGGTTAAAGGCATCCTCATGCTTATCAAATGTTACCCAAGCTTCCCATTTTTTCTCATTGTCAAGAAATTTCATGCGAATTTCTACTAAAGTTCCAAATTTGCTCAGTGGAGTAGATATATCATCATAGTTACACTGTATTGGAATATCTTCTATGTGCACAACTTTCAATTGTTTTACATTACTATCAGTATTAGGGGGC
>NW_027467758.1:605000-627500 GCF_046742065.1 Oratosquilla oratoria | reverse complement strand
GTGCATGTTGGAGTTGTGTAATGGGCGTGTTGGAGTCTTGTGGTGGGCGCGATGGAATCGTGCAGTGTGTGCGTTGTACTCGTTCAGTTGACGTGCTCGAGCCAAATTGGGGTAATGTAGGAGTCATGTAGTAGGTGTGTTGGAGTCCAGTAGTTGGCTTATTGGAAAGCTGTTATGGGCCCATTGTAGTCGTGATGTAGCCAAGATGGAGACTTGTAGTAGAAGTATTGGAGTCCTTCTGTTGGGTGGTGGGAGTCGTGTAGTAAGCTTGATGGAGTCCTGCAGTGGACTTCTTGGAGTCATGCTGTAACCGCGTTGGATCCGTGTAGTATGCCTGTTTGAATCCTGTAGTGGGCGTGTTTGAGTCCTGTAGTAGGTATGCTGGACACTTGTAATAGTAGTGTGGGTGTCGTATAGTTGTCGTGTCGCCGTGTCGTGTAGATGTTGTAGTCGTTCAGTAGATACAAGGGGGGGAGAGGGGAGAGGAGAGAGAGGCGAGAGGGAGGGACAAAAGCCAAGAGGGGGTGTCGGGGCCTGTGTGGTGTGCGTCGTCAAGGAGGAGGTACGAGAGGAAGAGATTCCTGAAGAGAGCAGCGGACAAGGACAACAGGGACAACTACCGACCAAGTTAGCAGAGCGGGAGGAGTACTAAGAGGGGAGATGCGTCCGAACAGAACTAACTGAAAGCAAAGAGACACATGAACAAGGATCAGCAAGGGAAACGGTGCCGTGGAAAGGAACGAGATGTCGAAGTAGAGCGCAAGGAGAAGAAGCAACTTGACTTTAGCCTCCAGGGCTAACAACGGCAAGATTCATATCATTCGCCTTTTGATACAAAGTAAAGTGAATTTTAATAAATACCAATGAGATACCTTTACCATATATCATCACATACAAAGTCCTCTCGTCTGCCACTACGCCTCACACTCCGATAAGCGGCAATGAGACAAACAGCAGTTAGCAATCGCACAACCATTATTTTCAGCTTTAGCAAGGATCGTCGTGTATTTAGATGCTAGAGCATCCCATCTTCTCAACCATAGCACCCCAACCCCCCACAATATCACCTTCATTAACTGTCTAGTATGTCTAGTAAGTAACGTCAGATAAATTGCCGCTAATGACCCACACGCAATGAACCTGTCATCATTTCATTCAGTCCCGTCATCAAATCGGTCCCGGACGATTGGTCTAACGACGATTGGTCTAATTCCAATTAGTCCAAAGCGAATTGGTCTAAAACCATCTCGTCCAATAGTACGATTGGTGCAACAACACGATTGGTCTAAAACCAACCGCTTCACCTAAAGGATAGTTTGTGCAAAATTTCTTTATTCTAACTACCGATTTAACTAAGATTGGTCCAAAGCGAATTGGTCTAAAACCAAATATACGATTCGTCTAATTACCATAGCTAACTACCGCTTCACCTAAAGGATAGTTTGTGCAAAATTTCTTTATTCTAACTACCGATTTAACTAAGAGATAGTTTGTGTCGAAGTTCTTTCTTACTTTGTTTTAGAGTATTTGCATTTTGGAGTATTCTCCTAACCCCTTAGCATGGAGTTTCCTGTGTGTGAAATTGTGCTATCCGAAAGAGGAAAGGAAAAGCTTGCTGCAGATGGTTATCTGTTTACATTGCGCTCAAAAAGGGTTCAAAAGACAAGTGGTAAAGAAACATTTTACTGGCGATGCGAAACAAGATCATGTAAAGGATCTGCCGTAACTCACTGTGAAGATAATTGTCATATTGTAACAAAACAAAGTGATCATACTTGTGGATCTGCGGAAACCAGTCGAATCGATGTAGTGAAGTGCCGTAATAAAATAAAACAAAGAGCTATTGAAACCAGTGACAAACCATGCCAAATAATTCAAAACGTGTGTAGTTCAGTTGATTCTTCTATTGTACCGTATATTGGGAAGAAAGGGGCTCTCAAGAAAATAGTAAGCAGAATGCGTAAAGAGGGACCAGTAGAGCCAACTGATTTGGATGAAATATCGATTCCAATTGAGTACCAACAAACACTGTCTGGTGAGCCATTTCTAATAAAAGAATCAAGTGTTGGAGACGACAAAATGCTGATATTTACTACTTGTTTTAATATGAAAAAACTTGAAAATGCTCAATTTTGGATAATGGACGGGACATTTAAAACCGTTCCTACGGTTTTCAAGCAAATGTATACAATTCATGCTCCCATTGGACCACATGACAGAAGTCGAGTGTTGCCATTAGTGTATGTACTTATGTCACGAAAAAACGCGGAATGTTATATTCAGTTATTCCGTGATCTATAAGATTATGCTGCGGAAAACGAAATTTACCTTTCTCCTCAGATGATAATCACTGACTTTGAAATTAGTGTTATAAATGCAGTTAAATCCGAAATGCCTGGAACAACTAACAAGGGTTGTTTTTTCCATTTAGGACAGAGCATCTATAGAAAAATAATTTCATCTGGTTTAAAAACCTTATATGGCACTGATGAAAACTTTTCGTTGAAAATCCGGCAGATGGCAGCACTAGCCTTCTTACCTGCTAGTGATATCGAGGCTGCATGGCTGGAACTCAAGGACACAATTCCAGAGGAGGGCATTCAGGTTGTTAATTACCTCGACGAAAATTATGTTAGGGGCAAAATTCGTAGAGTATTGCGAGGTCAGGAAATGCGGTCTCCTCCTCTTTTTCCCCCTTCATTATGGTCCGTACATGACAGGATGAAACTTGGTGTTCCAAGGACACAGAACAAAGTGGAAGCATGGCATCGACGGCTGGAGATACTAGTAGGCTCTGCACATGTTGGAATTTCTAAGCTAATTACCGAACTACAAAAGGAACAAAAAATGTGGAAGAACAGATTGAATGCATTATTAGAGGAGAATCTAACGCTAAGCTCAAGAGAAAAGATATTTAACGTGAAGAGAGAATCTTCTCTGTTTTTAGCGAGAAGGACAATTACGATAGGTTAGAGTTTCTACGAGCGCTGGCACATAATCTAAAACTTTGAGCTTTCAGTATATAATATTGCTTATTAAGTTAAATTTTTATATCCTTTTTGTATTTTTAAAGTATATTTTTATGTGTGTCCTAAATAAAGTCTCTATCATTGTCTTTAAAGTATATCTTTATGTGTGTCTTAAATAAAAGTCTCTGATTTAAATTCTTGTATTTCTATCATTGTCTTTACATCAATTTTAGACTAATCGTCATTAGACCAAATAGTATATTGGACGAATCGGTATTAGACGAATCGGTTTTAGACGAATTGGTCTATTAGACCAATTGGCTTTGGACCAAATGGTATTAGACCAATCGTCGTTAGACCAATCGTACCAAACCCCATCAAATAACCATCACTTGCTCAATTATTACTTATTCCCAATGCTTCCATTCAATTGAAAATTGTCTCCATTTTTTTTTTTAAACAATGGCAACTACTAATATGGGCAGTCTGCCTGTGCCAGAGTCCGCTGTGTCAGAAAATAAATGACGCCGCCAGCCGAGGAGCAGTGAATGCATAATGACAACCCTGCTCCCCATTTGGAAGCTCGTCCTCACTGACCAGTTATCCGAGGACCATTATATGTCCTCCTCTGACCTCCCGGCCACAATAAGGTCAGCCGGGAGTCGGGGGTCATTGAGTCACCCACTCAATAAAAAAAAAAAAAAAAAAAAAAACTCAGTCGAACCTCTTGGCCTCCAATCAATGCCCCCACGTCTAGCCTCGTTGGAGACACTGAACCCTACAAGTTTCTTTTGTGCATTCACCGAACCCATTCGTAACTGGAAAAATAAAAGAAATATAATTTCACCAAAACATAGATATATATTCTGTAAGTGCCTAAGTTAAACCGTGCATGTGTGTGTGTTTGTGTTTGTGTCTGTGTGTTCGTGTGTGTGTGTGTGTGTGTGTGTGTGTGTGTGTGTGTGTGTGTGTGTGCTCTTGACAATATGCTCTCTCTCTCTCTTTCTCTCTCTCTCTATCTCTCTCTCACTCCAGCGCCAGACGACTCCATTCAGTTTCCCTGTGGCGCTTGGATGTCCGAATGTAAGTAAGTGTCAGCAGTTACCGGAGCGCATTAATGAGGAAATTGGACTGATGTTGGCTGACTTTACCGATTGCAGTCCGTCGACAAGGCAGCTAGGAGCCCGGGGGGGGGGGGGTGCTGGCGTCGCCGTAACACTACTTATTGCCGCATTCAAATTCGACTTTCCCACTCTCCACCCCTCCCTCCCTCCTCGCAGGTGCGGTACTGTACCTTTCGATCTCGTATGGACAGTTTCATATAAAGACCGTATAACGATACGAAGCAGCACGTTGCCTTTCAAGCCGCACACGTCTTATAAAGCCTAGATACGGGTCAGTGGCCAATTTCTCTACGTTGTCTTCCAAATTTAGTGTTGTCCAAGACACCACCATCTGAGATTGTACCATTTGTACCAAAGTCACATATGATAAACTCATAATTAGCATTTGCTATTCCCATCAACACCAAACTATGGTAGGTTTTGTAATTTTAATAAAATGAGCCACTATCTGGTGGTGGAATGATCTGGACGTGTTTCCCATCCACTGCTCCTAAACAGTGAGGAAAATGCCATTTGTCTTCAAATCCCTTTGCAACACCTCTCCATTCTTCTTCCGACGTGGGGAACTGAAACAATAAGAAAAAACTACTAAATACGCTGATATTGCATTAGGCCAGTACTGGCCAACCCCACATTTGTCCTGTACTAAGTTACTGATGATAATTTCATTATTTGTTCACAGGGAGTCGAAATCAGTGAATGTGAGGCTGACTGTCGACCCGAGACACCCAAGACATCACTGGAAGCTAGTACCAGCTGTCAAACCAATGAACCAACATTAGTCTCCAACTATACAGAATCTGGGGTATTAACCAAAATCAAGAAGCCTCAACAAAAGCGCAAAGTGGATCAGACTGATGCTGTTTTGTCATTGATCGGAGAACATTTTAAATCATCCCGTCCAGAAGATGATTTTGATATTATGGGGAAGAACTTTGTTACAACACTTAGATAAGTTGCAAAAGATCAGCGATTATATGCAGTGAAACTCATGAATGATGTACTGTTTGAGGCTCAACTTGGCAACTTGAATAGGCACTGGACATTATCCAAGCCTAATAAACAGTTGGAAGGTGCATTTCCCCAGCCTGAGTACCTCCCTCAAAACTCGTCACTCAGTCACTGTCTGCTAGTGAAAAATATTTCAGTTCCTTTTATCCAATGTAGTTTTAAGACTGTCAATCATGTTTTCTGATCTGACAAGCTCGATGCAAAAGCCTAGTTTAAGTTTCCTATTTCCATATGGTTTTTCAGTTGACAGGTTCACGAAAAAGTAAAACTACAATGGTGCATATTCTTTGTTTACACTGCATTCCACTGGTTTCGCATTTTTGGCAACTTCAATAAAGTGCTTACCTTCATTAAGTTTTTATATAATGCCCTGTAGATTGCTTGACATGTTTCTGGTATTACAGCACTTAATGCTTGGGGGGAAATTATTGTTGAAAACTTCATATCTTCATAGCTTCTTCCTGTTGCTAAAAACCTGAGAGTTGCAGTTAAGCGCTCATGGGGACTAATGGCTTTTCTAATACAGGTATCTTGCTTCTCTATGAGAGGTGTAACTAGTGACAGGAGGTTCCGATACCTTTCTTCATCCATACGTAGATAGTTAAACCAGTCATTCGACTCCAGCCGTAGTTCTGATAGCAGATTTATATGTGAAAACTGATCCCTCTGTAAAAACCATTGTTTACACCACTTTCTTTTCAATCTCTTCTTGTCTAGTTTTCTTTCCCTTGCTATTAATGTCACAGCCAAACCAGCTAGGAGGTCTTCCTTGGTTGTATACATGCTCCCGTTAACCTGAACCAAAGCTAACTGAACTGTTTACACAGACTTGTCTGAATAGTGTGGAGGCAAAACCTGTCGGCAGATTTATTTGCTCAGATTTGGTCTGTGCAGACAAGTCTGATTGAAAGTCTGAGCGTGTGTAGGGCCCTTAAGAGGTTTCGTTGAAGTCTCTGCGGTATCAATATGATATATCGTGCTAATTGCCTGTCCTAATTGCACATCGACGTGGTGTGAGGCACACACGGCTGACACCGTATCAGCAGATCCGAGTTCGAATCTCGGCGGCGATGTGCTTTTGCTTTTTTTTTTTTTTTTAATATCGCCGTGGCTCAGTGGTTAGAGTCACTGGGCTGCGTCACGAAGGTCCCGAGTTCGAAACTCGGGAGAAGCCATTCCACTTTCTTTAGAAGCTCGCCTTAGTAGACGTCAGTGGAACTCTTATTCTTTGAATTAACATTCATTGCTAAATTCATCTGATAAAGGTGTTCGTATCAGTATGCATATATTGACTCTATAAAGTAACAGTGCAAGTGAAGACGTAGAGTGAAGATAAATAAGTATGATTGTATTTCCGTTGAGGCTGGTCAGAGGCAAACGACATGACGTCACCAAATATCTGTAATCGTTTTCTAATGACTGTGTAGTCCAGGAGCATTAGCCACAATATTGGCAAAAAGAGGAAAATAATTTTACAAAGCAGACTGCTTCACCATAGCCCAAGAATATAAAACGCTATAACATGCTAAAAGGCCATGGAAATCTACTTGGAGCTTTAACTCAAAAATCACGTCCAAAGCACAGGCCACCTTTATTATGACGTGCCTCTTCGATACCTTGAAAGCTGGTGTAGTAAATCCGTATACATATGAATAAATATGTATATAATATATATACATACATATATATATATATATTCTCTGGTAGAATTGACCAAAATACAGATAGACTTTTTATTTTGAAACCTTGAATAAATATTATATCTGTGAATTCAAACATAATAAACATCTTTCAATACAAGCTGTGTCATATATAGTGTAATCAATGAAAGTTGGGTAAGAATTCTTAAATACTCTTTGTATGTTTCGGAATTAAGATAGATGTCTTCACTTGAGACTTCTGTAATGTTACGGTACTTAAACGAATAAAAATAAATAAGTAAATAGATGAATAAACAGAAGACAATTCAAAATAACATACAAGTAAATAGATGAGTAGATCAATGAGTAAATAGATAAGTAAAAATATCAACGAATAGATAAATATACCTGTATGAGTAAATAGATCAATAAATGAACAAATTAATGCACATATAATTGAATAAGTATATAGAAAATCAAATCAACAAAAGAATAGCCGATTAAACAATTAATGAATGATTAGGCAAATAAGTAGTTACGTAAATGAATAAGAAATATAATAAATAGATAAACAAATACACAAACAGTTTAATAAATAAATCAGCAAATAAATGAACAAGTAAATAAATGAATAAATAGAAAATGAAGAGAAATAGATAAATAAAGGTAAGTGAATATATTTATAAACAAATGAATGAATATAATTGGTACGGCCCGTGACTATATACATCTATGATTTATTATTCATTATTCAAGATATACTATATATTAAATATTGATATAGAATCTATTTTCTATTATTCATCATTCACTATTTACTAATGTTTATTTATCATTTCTTTTACATGATTTACCATTTATTATACACTATATATCATTTATAATTTATCAATTTTAATTTATTATCTGTCATATATTGTTTGTTATAAATCATTTACTATCTATTGCCTATCATGATATTTTCGCATTATCAAAGAGTACAAAAGACGGAGGAGGTACAAAGTAAGGCACAGTGTAAATATGTATCAAATAGGACACTTGGGTCGGGTGACTGCTCAAGTTGGGACGTCGTTAGTTCGCTCGGTCAGGTTAGACCAGTGGTTCTTAACCTGTGGGGAATGGCGGAGTTGCCAAGTGGGGAATGACCGGTCGGACAGAAGAACCATTGTCCTTTTTTCTTTTTTTAATCGATGTGTTTTTGTTTCTTATTGTTTGTTTCTGGTGTCTTCTTGTTGTCACATTTCGTGAATTTGTTTTCACCCACAAATGATTGATAGTGCTTCAAAATTTATGTATTCTATTTCCATGTGATAACTGTTAGTAAAAAATCTGATATATGTAAACAAAAATTAAGGGCCGTAAAATGGCACAAAAAAGCAAAGCGTATATTTACGTACTAAACACTGCTGAATGGGTTCAAATAGAATTTCTCAAAGACCGATGCTGTGGTGGCAAATGGGGAGTTGGCTCCTCACTAAAAAGTGGGGAATTGGAGAAAAAAGGTTAAGAACCCCTGGGTTAGACCGTAGGGTCCCGAACAGGGATGTTGTCATGTTACATCCATTTTTTAGATAATCGCTATTCATATCATTTATAACAATAAATGGACCTAGTTGATATAATCCTAAACTGTTACTAAGTTTGTCATAATAATGTTTGATAATTCTTGATTTGATCAAATTTCTTTCTAAGTTTTACAAGGCATAATTTTTGAATAATTTTTCCAAACAATATGATGGTCAAAATCCCTAACGTGCGTAAAAAAGAGCGCTTGGTTCCTGGGCTGTCTCTATGCTATTTTAATGTTGTTTTAGCCTTATTTCTCATTCTTTTACCGTTTGACCAACATATTAGCTACTGCATTTACTACATAAGAACATAAGAAATAAAGGAGACTGCAAAAGACCATAAGGCCTACACTAGGCAGCTCCGTATCCATCACCACCTGTCATCCCCATCCATAAAGTTGTCTAATCGTTTTTTAAAACAACTGATAGTTTCAGCGCTTACTACATGGTTACTAAGTTTATTCCATTCAGCGACCACCCTATTTGTAAACCAATTCTTGCCTATTTCCTTCTTAAATCTAAATTTGTCCAGTTTATACCCATTACTGCGAGTCCTTCCCTGTTGTTTTATTATGATGACCTTGTTTGCATCACCCTTGTTATAGCTTTTGATCCACTTGAACACTTCTATTAGATCACCCCGCACTCTGCGTCTTTCCAGAGAGTGTAAGTTTAGGTGCCTAAGCCTCTCTTCGTAAGGCAAATTTCCGAGTCCTTGTATCATTTTGGTCATTCTTCTCTATACTGATTCTAGTGAATTTATGTCCATTCTGTAGGACGGAGACCAAAACTGTACCGCATAGTCAAGGATGGGTCTAACTATCGCTACCGTCCTAGCAATGAAGCCTACTGCTCTGTTTGCTTTATTTCTGGCGCTAATGCACTGCATCCTGGTTTTAAGGTCCGGACTCACCAGAACTCCCAAGTCCCTCTCGCACTCAGATTTTTCTAAAAACGTGTTATCGAAGTTGTATCTATTTTCGGGGTTGTGTAGCCCTACGTTTAACACGCTACACTTAGAGATATTGAAGTTCATTTGCCATTTCACCGACCATGTTAACAGTTTATTAAGATCATCCTGCAGAACCTGGGCGTCTTCTCCTGACCTAATTTGGCGTTCTATTTTAGTGTCGTCCGCAAACTTACTAACATCACTATTTAACCCATCGTCCAAGTCGTTTATATACATAATGCAAGGGACCCAAAACCGAGCCCTGGGGGACCCCGCTAGTAACATTGCCCCACCTAGATTTTATTCCATTGAGGGTGACCCGCTGTTTTCTGTTACTAATCCAAGCTCTAATCCATTGTAACACTTTTCCTCCTATGCCATGGGCTTTGATTTTATTTAGTAGTCTCTGGTGTGGCACTTTGTCGAACGCTTTGCTAAAGTCAAGGTAAATAACATCGTAGTTTTCATTGTTGTCTGACGCCTTATATACCTTAGTGTAAAAAGATAGAAGATTAGTCACACATGACTTACCCTTGGAGAAACCATGCTGTGAATCTCGAATTAAATTATGCCCTTCAATGTGATCTCTGAGTCTATTTACTATTATTGATTCAAGCATTTTTCCTATAACCGATGTCAAACTGATTGGCCTGTAGTTGCATATAGACGATCTATCTCCCTTCTTAAAAACAGGAACAACGTTTGCCTGCCTCCAAGCAGTTGGAACAGAACCAGTGTCTACCGATTTATTGAATATTTCAGTTAACTGGTCGCAGATTTCAAATTTACACTCTCTAAGCATTCTTGGAAAAATTTCGTCCGGACCCGGAGATTTTGTAGCTTTAAGTCTGTCAATCTGCCTGATAACTTCTTCTTTACTAATGCTGATATTAGTTAGGCTACTTTCTTCATCCCCTCTGAAAATCGGATCGCAGTCAGGTACTTTATTTAACCTCTCATTAGTAAACACCAATAGAAAATAATTGTTAAACTCCTCACTCATTTTTTCTTCCGATTCTATCATGACATTCTCATCGTTTTTAATTGGTCCTATTCTTTCTTTATTTTTTGTTCTATAGAGGTGAAAGAAACCCTTTGGGTTGGATTTTGCTTGACTGGCAACCTTGATTTCATAATTACGTTTCGCTGAACGTGTATTCCTTTTAACCAGCTTTGCCATTTCGTTATATCTTGATCTAAGGTGTGATTCCCCGTTTTTCATTTTTACGTAAAGTCCTCTTTTAATTCCGATCTCATGTTTCAATCTGTCCGTCATCCATTTGGGAGTATTACTATTTTTCCGTATTGACTTTAGGGGGATAACTGTGTTTTGTGCATTGATAATTAGATCAGTTAGATTGTTATACATTTCATCTAAAGTACTGACCTGATTTTTGGGGCCCTCGCCCCCAATCGACCTGACCTAAGGTATGCGTATTACTCTCCGTGAGAGAGATATTTCACATTCCCAGTGCATGCTCTGTCCCCGAGAACAACACCCGAAGCCTTTGCCACTGTAAGGCAGTGTGCCCCCTCGCTTGGTTCAGCCCGTCAGCCTAGATGGCTGCCGCCCCGGGGTGTGGCGGCGCTAGCAGCCAAGCTAGCTGGCAGGCGGGCGAGAGTTGAGGCGACGCCAGTGACGACGACCAGCGTCTCAGAGCCAGCCACCCTCCCCAAAGGGGTGCGGCTGCCTGCCCTGGGTACAAAAGGTACCACGTCTCCTGACTCAACCTCCATACACCCAACACGTGCACACACATACACAAGATAAACACATCACACACACACACATACACAAGAGACACACAGCACACACACATACACAAGAGACACACAACACATACACAAGAGATACACACACAAACTGTATGAACAAACCTATGGAGTCTTGTGACCTAGCTGGGGGTGAGGGACAATTCTGACCTGTCCCTGCCTAGGAGTCTTGTGCCCTGGACCAGGCTAGGGAGTCCTCCTAGCTAGGTAGACCAGCCTATGGAGTCTTTTGACCTGTCCTTTTTTCCTAGAGAGTCCTCATAGCTAGACCAGAATGGGGAGTCTTCTGACTGGTTTAAGTATGCAATCAATCTAAGGTCATCTTGTATTTATAAAGAAAAAAATATCCTTCCTGCTTCCGTCTGCCTGTGCCTTTCTGACTATGCCTGACAGCCTATTTTTGCCTGCCTGCCTGCCTTTCTGTGCCAACCCCCCTGCGTTTCTTTGCCAATTTGCTATTGCCTGCCTGCCTGCCTAACCGCAGGCAGATAAAGAGACAGACAGACAGAGAGGTAAGGTGAATGATATGCAATAGGGAAATATGTCAAGTCAGCAAGATGCAAGTCTTGCTCAAGGCGAGTGCTCTGTCGCATGCAAGTGGATCACGTGCTTGGTTGGTGATGGTTAGTAATGGTTACACCAGTGTATCTTTGTATCATGTTTCATTATAGGTATGTTTCTTATATTTGTCTTCTCCCTACCACGAATCTTGTTTCCTCGGGGAGAACATAGATGGTGCCCGAGCCGTGTTATGGGAGCCTATAGTGTGTATGTCTATCTATTCATATAACTATGTGCATATAAAGACACCTAACAGGTTTGCGCTAGGAAATTGTAGATGCGCGTTGGAGCTACCCCCACGCGGGATAGGCAGTATTGTCTTTGCATTGGTCAAAGACTCACGCAATCTGTCTCGTGTGTACATTTGTCATAAACTGAGCCAATACTGTTGTGTGAACTCTTTTATTTGCCACCCTGAACAAGGTCAAGTAAAATGTTCAAGTAAAGAAAGCTGCATATGGACTGTCTGATAACATTTTCAAACTTGATCTACCAGTGAATGACATCTCCTCCATAAAACTATTAGCAAGACTAATACAGCCTATTTTGTTGTATGGGTGTGAAGCGTGGGGCTTCGAAAAGACTAAACAGATGGCTGTGAGTTGCAATTCAGTTTATTAGATTTATGTTCAATGATTTAGACATTTATAGATCCCCATGGTCTTCAGACAAGATTGTGACAGTGTACACTGTTGGAACACAACGGAATGTCGAACATAATTAACGACGTACAAAATGTCAGTGGTAAAAGGCATGCATTCAATCTAAGGTCATCTGATATCTACAAACAAAACATCCTGGAAGAAAGAAACCATGATAGTAGTTCAGCATGTAGGCTACTAGCTGCAGCATCATGGCAATCGAGGTACAGTAACAAAACTACCTAACAATTCTTCTTAAACAATACTCAAATATAATTATAGTATTTTCAAGTGTGATAACTACGAATTACCCAATATAACTGGGAGGTATGATAATCTAAATCTAAAAGATAGACTGTTCACATTCTGTAATCTAGGTGACATAGGAGACAAAGTACTTTACCTAGTCAAATGCCCTTTTTTCTATGATAAAATTTCTAATATACAAATTGCATCAGTAATCACAGTGAACGCGTGACGAAAGAATTTAGCAGTAACCACAGAAAGAAAGACGGAATGAAAAACGTTTTTGTCTATTACGACATATTCAGAGTACAATGAAAAATGATAGAAAACAATATGAATACAGAAGTAAGAAAGAAAATGGGGAAGGTCACATCAACATCTATGCACTTCGGTGACTGTCGTGCATAAAAGATATATATATACAAATAAAAGCACATGCATGTATATAAATGCACACAAAAATGCCCATACTACAGACATACAGTTAAAGATAACAAAATAGATAAATTAATAAATAGATAAATATGAAATGTATGTAACTAGAAGCCCCATGAGACATTTGTAGGCCCTAAAAGATATTACGGTAGAAAGTCATGGTATTGTTTGACTATTCTGTTAATGAGGAATTTATCTAGTTTATATAAACCTAGACTCAAATTTGTATTATCATCAAGAGTGTTTATTATTAAACTAGATTTGATAATGTTCCTTTTTGAAGAAAGAATTACAATTATGTATGTATGTGTGTATACATACATACATATTTATTTACTTATACATATATATATTATATACATTATTCAGGTCAATACTATGGTTGGTGTTCTTTACGTTGACAAACTCCCACTAGACATTTGTCCTGTTCTAACGCTATACCTATGCTGGCTGATCTTTATATTCAAATATTTTCCAGGTTGACCAATATAACAAGAACTACAGTTTTTCCATGGGATGTTGTAGACGCACCCTGCACTACTACAAGATGACTTTTTAATGAGGAGTTCTTACATGGTGTTGTTCTTAGAAATACCATTGACGATGAACGCCTTAAGATTTCCGTGAAAGAGAAGAACTAATGGATTTTTCTTACACTGACGTTTTTCAGGTGTCTTAAAGTAAGAATTCCTGGCCCTAATCTGGGAATTATCTACACCATATTTTGGATATTTCAGGTCTGATGCAACGTCATATATCCTTTTCATCTCTGTGGTTTCTGCAATTTTTTTTTAGTCACGTGCGTACGTATCTCTTCCACTCTTCTCTTCTTTCATACTCCTTATCTTATTATACCTATAAATATCTGTATCATTAATATTAATCTTGCTGTTTTCATATCACTGTATTTACCAACGAAGCCTTATTTCTTCTCGTATGCCATAGAAAACGAATCTCAAGCGTGTATGACGTCATGTCGTTTCTCTATGACCACACGATGCCGCGCTAGAGAATTACCAGGTACGTTAAGCCTCCATAGAAATCTATTTATCTTTTTTCGAGTATAAAAGGTGTATTTTTGCTTCTGTATGATTTAAACTTAATATTAACATTATAACCTTGCTATAACATAAGTCCCAAAGCAAACGCCCTGGTGACCTTACCCGTAAGAGGTTTCGTTGAAGTCTGCAGTATCGGTATGATATATCGTGCTAATTGCCTGTCCTAATTGCACGTCGCCGTGGTGTGAGGCACACACAGTTGACACCGTATCAGCAGATCCGAGTTCGAATCTCGGCGGCGATGTGCTTTTGCTTTTTTTTTCATATCGCCGTGGCTCAGTGGTTAGAGTCACTGAGCAGTGTCACGAAGGTCCCGAGTTCGAAACTCGGGAGAAGCCATTCCATTTTCTTTAGAAGCTCGCCTTAGTAGACGTCAGTGGAACTCTTATTCTTTGAATTAACATTCATTGCTAAATTCATCTGATAAAGGTGTTCGTATCAGTATGCATATATTGACTCTATAAAGTAACAGTGCAAGTAAAGACGCAGAGTGAGGATAGATAAGTATGATTGTATTTCCGTTGAGGCTGGTCAGAGGCAAACGACATGACGTCACCAAATATCTGTAATCGTTTTCTAATGAGTGTGTAGTCCAGGAGCATTAGCCACAATATTGGCAAAAAGAGGAAAATAATTTTACAAAGCAGACTGCTTCACCATAGCCCAAGAATATAAAACGCTATAACATGCTAAAAGGCCATGGAAATCTACTTGGAGCTTTAACTCAAAAATCACGTCCAAAGCACAGGCCACCTTTATTATGACGTGCCTCTTCGATACCTTGAAAGCTGGTGTAGTAAATCCGTATACATATGAATAAATATGTATATAATATATATATATATATATATATATAATCTCTGGTAGAATTGACCAAAATACAGATAGACTTTTTATTTTGAAACCTTGAATAAATATTATATCTGTGAATTCAAACATAATAAACATCTTTCAATACAAGCTGTGTCATATATAGTGTAATCAATGAAAGTTGGGTAAGGATTCTTAAATACTCTTTGTATGTTTCGGAATTAAGATAAATGTCTTCACTTGAGACTTCTGCAATGTTACGGTACTTAATAGCTGATTAAATATATAGCTGAATGTTTACATTGATAAATGTATAAACGAATAAAAATAAACAGATAAATAGATGAATAAACAGAAGACAATTAAAAATAGCATACAAGTAAATAGATGAGTAGATCAATGAGTAAATAGATAAGTAAAAATATCAACGAATAGATAGATGTATGAGTAAATAGATCAATAAATGAACAAATTAATGCGCATATGATTGAATAAGTATATAGAAAATCAAATCAACAAAAGAATAGCCGATTAAACAATTAATGAATGATTAGGCAAATAAGTAGTTACGTAAATGAATAAGAAATATAATAATTAGATAAAGAAATACACAAACAGTTTAATAAATAAATCAGCAAGCATAACATGTAAAGTTTCACTCCAAATCTTGCCTGAAGTGAAGCCGCCCTTTCCACAAGATAAGGGCTTCATCAACTGCCACATGGCGTCCAGCTCTCATGACCATCTGGCAGTTTTCTCTTAGCAAGCATATAAATGGCTCAATACGTGTGCAAGGGTCAGTTTTTTCTACTTCTGCAGATGATGGAAAGCACAAGATTCATTATGCTATAAAATCTGCCCCTGCTCCTCATCACCTCGGAACAAAACACTGGTGATCCAGTTCTCACCCAGTCATTTGCCCAGTAATCGTGCATCTGAGGAAGTTGATTCAGTCCCATTGCTAACACAACCTGGGCTAAGAAAGTGTACAGGTCACCTTTCGTCACTTCCCTCCATACAAGATTGTGTATCTTCCTCTTTTCTTCTGGATGCACATTGAAAAAGATCTCTGCTTTTTCATTTATCCACTGGCATAACTTTTCTATCACCTCTTCACTAAAAAACAATGTGAAGGCATCTAACGGTGTGTTACAGGTATAGCCTTCCAAGGCTTCATTTATACCTTCGTATAAGGTATTGATTTGATTTGATTTGATTTATGGAACTTTTGGCTCGAAGGCCAATCGCCGGAGCCGGTAGGCCATTCAGCGCATTATAATTATAAGGTATTGAGGGGAGGCATATAATCAGGACGTACATCACTAAATGGATCAGAGAGTAATTGCCACCCATCACTGACCACTTGTTCATCATCATTAGATAAATCATCATCATCAGTGAATTCTTCCTGAAGGGTGTCTTCACTCTCTGTGTCGCTAGAATGTGGCACCCACTCGAAATCACTCATGACTTACCAGGTCAAAGGCTCAACGGTTTCTGCTGTATTTGATACACTAAGGTCAGAGGGAGAGAGGTAAGAAAGGCGGGCAAGAAAACAGGATATGCCTGTGCAGAAACACATACACACACACACCACGGGCATAGCTCCCCGTCCCATAAAATGTAACTAGGTAAATATACTCTCCCTCACTCTCTCCAATTCTCATATTTTCATGATCAATGGGAAAGGTAAATAAAACAACATATCAGTTTGTTTGTTTGTTTTTATTCTATGAAATTATTGGTGGGTACTACGGCTTTTGCCTGCCCCCCATTGCCCAAGTACGTCCGGGAGCGGTGGTGTGGAATCCCTACACATAGCTTGGTGAATCAACATTCAAAGGTAAATGCATCTATATTAGCAGAATTTTATGAGGATTCTCAGTATTATCAGATTTTCAATTGAATAATTAGCACCCTCATTACAAGTGGAAACGTACAAGTTTTTCCTCTCCTCTCTCCTCCCATCTCATATACCCTCTCCTCTCCTCCATCCTCCCCTTGTCTCTCCTCTCCTCCCTCCACCCCTCTCATCTTGGCCCTCCTCTCTACTCTCCTGTCCTCTCCTCGCTTTTCCTCTTCTCTCGTCTCTCTCCTGCCTTCCCCTCTCCCTCGAGAGGAGAGACTAGAGGGGAGGGAAGGACAGAGACGAGGGAGGGGAGGAGAGACAAGAGGAGAGGGGTGGAGAGAGGACAGGACCTCTGCTCCCTTTTCCCCTCCCTCCCTCTCTTACCTTCCCCCTTTCCTCCCTCCACCTCTCTCCTCTCCTCTTGGCCCTCCCATCTCATATCCCCTGTCCTCTCTCCTCCCCTCCCTTCTCCTCTCTCCTCTCCTCCCCTCTCATCTTGGCCCAGCTCTTTCCTCCCATCTCATATCCCCTCTCCCCACTCCTGTCCTCTCTCCTCTGTCCTTTCCTCTCCCCAAACCCCTCCCCTCTCCTGTCTTCTCTCCTTCCCTCTCCCCACTCCTGTCCTCTCTCTATCCCCTCTCCTGTCCTCTCTCCTCCCCTCTCCCCTCTCCTGTCTCCCTCCTCTCCTCTCTCCTCTCCTGCCCTCCCATCTCATATCCACTCTCCTCCCCTCTCCTATCTCCTCTTTCCTCCCCTCCCTCATCTCCTCTCTCATCAGGAGAGGGGAGGAGAGAGATGAGGACAGGGAGGAGAGAGACGAGGGAGGGGAGGAAAGGGGAGAGGGGATAAGAGGAGAGGAGAGGACAGGGGAAGAGACAGGAGATCTCTCGTCTCTCCTCTCCCCTCTCGTCTCGTCTCTCCTCTCCCCTCACCCCTCCTCTCGTCTCCCCTCTCCCCTCCTCCGTATGTATGCATGTATGTATGTATGTCCGTGTAAACAGCAATCACAATAAACACGTGACTAAAGAATTTTGCAGAAACAACAGGGAAATGAAAAGGATATGTGACATTGCATCAGACCAGATATATCCGAAATATGGTGTAGATAAATCCTAGATTAGGGCCAGAAATTCTTACCTTAAGAAACCTCAAAATATCAGTTCTGCAAGAACAACCCATCAGTTCTTCTCTTAATGTCAATGTTATTTCTAACAACAACACTATCAAAGAACTCCTCATTCAAAAGTCCTCTTGTAGTAATGCAGGATGTTTCTACAGCATCCCATGGAAAAACTGTAGTTTTTGTTATATTGGACTAACTGGATAATTATTCAATATAAAGATCAGCCAGCATAGGTAAAGAATTAGAACAGGCCAAATGTCTAGTGACATTTTGTCAATGTAAAGAACACCAACCATATATATATATATATATATATATATATATATATATATATATATATATATATATATATATATATATATATATATATATATATATATACATATATATTTATATATATATATGTATATACATATATATATATATATCTAATTATATATATGTCATTGGAGGACGAAATATAATTTTAGGAAGGGATACCGGACATAATATCAATGAACGACGGGAGGCCGTCGTGAATCACGGTGACGTAGGGAGACAAAATGTACAAAAGAGATCGGACGACCGTGATCGACCAGATGACCGTGATGGGGGAAATGTTAATTTTGATGGGAGAAATGTTAATGAGACATTGAATGTCAATGAAGGACCAAATGATAACATAGAGCAAGGAATAAATCAAAATGATAATGTAAGACATGATATCGAAACTCAAAATGTGTCAAAAAGAAATAATCATGATTTTCTTAAAGCCATGTACTTTAATGCTCGTAGTATTAGGAACAAATTTCAAGAAATACAGGCGTATGTCAAAAGCGAAAATCTTGATATGATAGGAATAACTGAGACATGGTTAAATGGTACAGAGTTCGAAGCTGAATTTAATATTGCGGGATTTAAACACTTTCATCAGGATAGAAACCACAAGAAAGGTGGGGGTGTTCTGTTGTACGTTAAAAACAATGTTCACGCTTGTATTTTAGAGAAAGTGAAACAGGATGCATACGATAGTCTGTGGGTTGAGTTAACCCAAACAAATGGATAAAAAATGAATATAGGTGTAATATATAGGCCAAAGACATTATCATCAGCAGACGACAAAGTATTATTTCAAGAACTGTCTAGTTTCTGCAACCGGGATTTATTGATAATGGGTGATTTCAATTTCACTGACATTGATTGGATGACCCTTGAACATGGCCATATAGGTAGTCGCTTGATTGATTTTTTTGGTGACAATTACTTAATTCAGCATGTAAAAGAGCCCACAAGATATGGAAACTTACTCGATCTATTGATCACTAGCCGCGAAAGCATGGTAATTGATGTAGAAGTCGGTGAATATGTTGCAAATAGCGATCACAACTTAGTTAGATTCAAACTCCTAAATTTTTTTAGAATAGATACTTGTGTTTCTAAAATACCCGATTTCAGTAAAGCTCAGTTCATAGGACTACGTCAGGAGCTTCAGCTTACAGATTGGGAGGCAAATTTAAACGAAAGACCTGTAGATCAGATGTGGGAAATATTTCAAAATACGCTCACTAAGATGATTCAAACTTACATTCCTTTTAAGGACAGACGTCCTCCAAATCAGTCTCGCCCAAAGTGGCTCGACAAAGAAACTGAAAAAAGTATTGCTAAAAAGAGACAGGCTTATAAGAAATATAAGTGCTCGGGTGCATCTAATGACTATGAAAGTTATGTATCAATACAGAGAGATTTAAAAAAGACAATAAGAAAAAGAAAAAGACAATACGAAATGAATATCGCTGATAAATCCAAAGAGAATCCCAAAGAATTCTATAGTTACATTAGAGATAAAAAGGTTGTTAGGAATCACATTGGTCCACTATTATCTGCTGACGGTCAACTTGAATATTCAAATGAAGGAATGTGTAATATCTTAAACAATTATTTTAGCTCGGTATTCGTAGACGAAACACCTCAAAGTGAACTCCAAAGTGAAACCTGTGAAAAGTCTAGGGTAAACATACTCACTTCGGTAAATATAACAAAAGAAAAAATTAAATGGTGTATAGATAAACTCAAAGTTAATAAAACACCAGGGCCTGACGGTTGGCATCCAAGAATCTTAAAGGAAATGAAAAATGAGATTGTTGTTCCATTAGAAATTATTTTCAAGAAATCTATCATATCCGGAGATGTCCCAAGAGAATGGAAGCTAGCTAACGTTACTCCCATATTCAAAAAAGGTGACAAAAATAAACCAAATAACTGTAGGCCTATAAGTTTGACTTCAATCGTAGGAAAAATAATGGAAATCATCATCAGAGATGCTATCGAACATCATTTAGAAAGTAACCGTTTGATAAATGATAGCCAGCATGGTTTCAGACAGAAACGATCTTGCGTAACTAACTTACTCGAATTCTACAACACAGTTATATCGAATTATGACAAAAGAAACAATATAGATATATCTAGACTTTGCAAAAGCTTTTGATACCGTCCCACACGAAAGACTACTTACTAACTTAGCTTTACACGGAATAAGTGGTAGCCTATTAAGTTGGACTAGTAATTGGTTGAATGGTCGAAAACAAAGAGTTGTTTTAAATGGAAAAACTTCTAGATGGGAAAATGTTACAAGTGAAGTTCCTCAGGGTTCCGTTCTTGGGCCACTTCTATTCATAGTATATATAAATGATATAGACCATGGACTAAAATCTACTGTTTCCAAATTTGTTGATGATACAAAACTGTGCGGAATGGCAAATGATCATTTAAACCAATTAGATATTCAAGAAGATTTAGATCAATTACAGCAATGGTCTGAAAAGTGGCTAATGAAATTTAACACGAATAAATGCAAGGTAATGCACATAGGTAAAAACAACAATAAGTACGATTACAAGTTATTTGGAAATTCGTTAACAAAAGTGGATTGTGAAAAGGATCTCGGCGTAATTATCAGTAACGACCTCAAATCATCCAAGCAGTGTATTTCAGCCTCTGAGAAAGCAAATAAGATTCTAGGACTCATTGCGCGATCTTTTGATTTCAAAAGTCCATCACTCATTAACAAGCTATATAAATCGTTAGTTCGTCCACACTTGGAATATGCTGTTTCCGTATGGTCACCGAATCTCATTAGAGACATTGACAGACTGGAAAAAGTACAACGGCGAGCCACAAAACTGATTCCAAATATCAAAAATAAATCATACGAAAATCGACTAAAACATATGAATCTGTTTTCCCTAAAAAAGCGTAGACTTAGAGGTGACTTGATACAGGTTTTTAAGATTCTTAAGGGAATTGACAACATCAAAAGTGACAAAATTTTCACATTGAATGAGAATCAGACAAGAAACAATGGTCTCAAACTATCCGGAAATATATTCAATTTGGAAGTAGGTAGAAACAACTTTGCCAACCGTGTAGTTAATGAATGGAATAAACTTCCTGCACAGGTAGTGCAATGTAGTTCAGTTCGAAGCTTTAAGACTCATTTAGATAACCACCTAAGCAAGATGCTGTAATAATTATAATTTATTTTATATCATTTGTTTTTGCTTTGTTATCATTTGTCTGTTTGATTTTGATTTATTATTAGTTATGTATCAATTTACTATTATTTACTGTTTACCTGTTTGTTTGTTATTTAACTATACCTATGCATTTATGTATTTTGTTGCACACATTATTATAGTTTTTTTTAATTATTTTATTATCATCGTGATTTTTTTTCGCATCCGACCTAGATATGGACCAAAAGGTCTCCTGTCGGCATGCTCCGCCTTTGTAATCCTTTGTAATCCTTTGCCTTTGTAAATATACATATATAGATATACATATATATATGTATATATATATATGTATATACACATATATATAATTATATATATATATACAATACATATATATATATATATATACATATACATATATATATATATATACAATATATATATATATACATATATATATACATATATATATACATATATATAATTATATATATATGTATATATAAATACATATAATTATATATATATACAATATATATATATATATATATATATACATATATATATATATATAATATATATATATATATATATATATATACATATATACATATATATACAATTATATATATAAATACAATTCTATATATATATATATAATTATATATATATATATATATACATACATACAAATATATATACAGTGTATATATATACACATATATATACAATATATATACATATATATACAATATATATATATATATATACAATATATATATATATATCTATATATATATATATATATACATACAATATATATATATATATATATATATACATAAACATATATATATATATATATATATATATGTATATATATATATATGTGTGTGTGTGTGTGTGTGTGTGTGTGTGTGTGTGTGTGTGTGTGTGTGTGTGTGTGTGTGTGTGTGTGTGTGTGTGTGTGTGTGTGTGTGTGTGTGTGTGTGTGTGTGTGTGTGTGTGTGTGTGTGTGTGTGTGTGTGTGTGTATTTACCTAGTTGTATTTTACGGTCCTGCGGTCCTGGGGGGTCCTGCGGTCCTGAGGGGTTCTGCGGTCCTGGGGGGTCCTGCGGTCCTGAGGGGTCCTGCGGTTCTGGGGTCCTGCGGTCCTAGGGTGTCCTGCGGTCCTGGGGGTCCTGCGGTCCTGGGGGGTCCTGCGGTCCTGGGGGGTCCTGCGGTTCTGGGGTGTTCTGCGGTC
>NW_027467758.1:587500-600000 GCF_046742065.1 Oratosquilla oratoria | reverse complement strand
TGATTGGTTTGTACTCGTTGTTCGACCTGGTTGTCAATTACTTATTTGCTGGTGGTGTGATTAACAACAACATATATCAATCAATCATAATATTTGGTATATATTCGCACTCATATTAACAATTGTTTTCACTGGGGCCTCACAAGATTGTTAGGACTGTGCGGGTGGTGATTTAGACCAGTGTGTGTGCTTATGTCTTTTTTTTTTTTTCCTTTCTCTCTCTATATTTCTATTTTTCTGTCTCTCCCTTTCTCTCTCTCTCTTTTCCTTTCTGTATTTTCCTTTTTTTCTGTCCTTCCTTTTCTCTGTCTTCCCCTTTCTCTGTCCTTCCCTTTCTCTGTCCTTCCCTTTCTCTGTCCTTCCCTTTCTCTGTCCTTCCCTTTCTCTGTCCTTCCCTTTCTCTGTCCTTCCCTTTTTCTGTCTTCCCCTTTCTCTTTTACTTTCTCTGTCTCCTTTTTTTCTCTTCTTTTCTCTCTGCCTGTCTGTCTGTCTGTCTGTCTATATATCAGTCTATGCGCCTTTGTCCTTACCTTTTTCTTCGTCTATCTATGTCTAAATTTGACGTCTGTCTTTTTCTACCTGCTTAAGTCTGTCTTTGTTTTAGCTCATGCTAAGCTGCCAAGTAGAATCCATAAAGCCTAACGTAGACTATAACGGTGTATTTTTACTCTGATTCGTAAGACAACAGGCTTCAACGATATCTTGGTGGAACTGAATAGTATAGCTAAGTGCCAGACAGAGAGCTTATCCCTCGGGCTTTTCAAAATAGATCCCAAAGAGATAGGTTAGTAAGGCATACCTCTACTTAAAAGACACAAAAAAGCATTAAGAATCTCCTTGCGTTAGGCCCTGTTCACATTACCGGTTTGAACCACATGGAAACCACGGAGTTATTGCATAGTCAAGGGAGAACCGTGAATTTTTGTGTGAACGCTTCCATTAATTCATACTATAATTGAAACCGCTAGTGTGAATAGCGCCTTATTAAAGACCACCAAGAGAGAGAGAGAACATCAGAAGAAAAGAGAGAACATAGGAATATAATAGTAAAGGAGACTACAAGAGACCATAAGGCCTACACTAGGCAGTTCCAAGTCCATCAACACCTTTCATCCCCATCCATGAAGTTATCTAACCTTCTTTTAAAACAACTAATAGTTTCAGGGCTCACTAATGACATGGTTACTAAGTCTATTCCAGTCGCTCATCACTGTTTGTAAACTAATTCCTGCCTATCTCTCCTAAATCTAAATATGTCTAATTTAAATTAATTTCTACAAATCCTCCTCTACTGTTTTAATACGATGACTATGTCTGCATCATCCTTCTTGAGGTCAGGTATCGTATCTCTCTTCTCTTTTGTAAATACCGAGAGAAAACGTCTTTTAAACGTCTCGTTCATTTTTTTTCTCAATTCATCAAGATATCCTTGTCAGATTTAACTGAGCTTATTTTTTCCACTAGTCTGGTAATCTTAATTTTGTATTTCCACTTTGAGTGTGCTCTTCTATCCAGTCTTCCAATTGCACTATACCTACTCATAGTCCTAAGAAATATAGCTAGATAGCTAGACAGACAGACAGACAGTCAGATAGGCAAAGACAGAAAGACAGACAGGCAAGCAGGCAGGAAGGCAGACAGACAGATAGACAGACAGACAGCAGGCAGGCGGACAGGAAGACAGACAGAGACAAGCAGGCAGACAGGCAGGCAGGCAGGCAGACATAGATATAGATAGATTTAGATATATAGTTAGATATAGATATAGATAGACAATCAGTCATGGAAATGAATTACGTTAGATATAACAATGCACTTCAGTTGCATGGTTCCCAACGTGATTCTCATAAACCAACATTCAGATATCAATATTTCAGAGTCGCCCGTATTTCACTAAAGGGCTCGTTATCGGTATGTGGGACCATTTGTGAATCCAGTTCTCACCCTTCAGGACCCCTCAGGACAGAAGGACCCCTCAGGACGCAGGACACCCCAGGACCGCAGAACACCCAGGACCGCAGGACACCCCAGAACCGCAGGACCCCTCAGGACCGCAGAACACCCCAGAACCGCAGGACCCCCCAGGACCGCAGGACCCCCCAGGACCGCAGGACCCCCAGGACCGCAGGACACCCTAGGACCGCAGGCCCCCCAGGACCGCAGGCCCCCCCAGGACCGCAGGACCCCCCAGGACCGCATGACCCCTCAGGACCGCAGGACCCCTCAGGACCGCAGGACACCCCAGAACCGCAGGACCCCTCAGGACCGCAGGACCCCTCAGGACCGCAAAACACCCCAGAACCGCAGGACCCCCCAGAACCGCAGGACCCCCCAGGACCACAGGACCCCCAGGACCGTAGGACACCCTAGGACCGCAGGCCCCCAGGACCACAGGACCCCCCAGGACCGCAGAACACCCCAGGACCGCAGGACCCCACAGGACCGCAAGACTCCCCAGGACCGCAGGACCCCTCAAGACCGCAGGACACCCCAGGACCGCAGGACCCCCCAGGACCCCCAGGACCGCAGGACCCGCGAGGACCGCAGGACCCCCAGGACCGCAGGACCCCTCAGGACCGCAGGACCCCTCAGGACCGCAGGACCCCCCAGGACCGCAGGACCCCTCAGGACCGCAGGACCCCGAAGGGCCGCAGGATCCCCCAGGACCGCAGGACCCCCCAGGACCGCAGGACACCCAGGACCGCAGGACCCCCCAGGACCGCAGGACACCCAGGACCACAGGACACCCCAGGACCGCAGGACACCCCAGAACCGCAGGACCCCTCAGGACCGCAGAACACCCCAGAACCGCAGGACCCCCCAGGACCGCAGGACCCCCCAGGACCGCAGGACCCCCAGGACCGCAGGACACCCTAGGACCGCAGGACCCCAGAACCGCAGGACCCCTCAGGACCGCAGGACCCCCCAGGACCGCAGAACCCCTCAGGACCGCAGGACCCCCCAGGACCGCAGGACACCCCAGGACCGCAGGACACCCCAGGACCGCAGGACACCCCAGAACCGCAGGACCCCTCAGAACTGCAGGACCCCTCAGGACCGCAGAACACCCCAGAACCGCAGGACCCCCCCAGGACCGCAGGACCCCCCCAGGACCGCAGGACCCCCCAGGACCGCAAGACCCCCAGGACCGCAGGACACCCTAGGGCCGCAGGCCTCCCAGGACCACAGGACCCCCCAGGACCGCAGGACCCCCCCAGGACCTCAGGACCCCTCAGGACCGCAAGACCCCCCAGGACCGCAGGACCCCTCAGGACCGCAGGACACCCCAGGACCGCAGGACCCCCCAGGACCCCCCAGGACCGCAGGACCCCCCAAGACCACAGGACCCCCCAAGGACCGCAGGACCCCTCAGGACAGCAGGACCCCCCAGGACCGCAGGACCCCTCAGGACCGCAGGACCCCACAGGACCGCAGGACCCCCCAGGACCGCAGGACCCCCAAGGACGGCAGGACCCCCCAGGACCGCAGGAACCCCCAGGACCGCAGGACACCCCAGGACCGCAGGACACCCCAGGACCGCAGGACCCCTCAGGACCGCAGGACCCCCCAGGACCACAGGACCCCCCAAGACCGCAGGACACCCCAGGACCGTAGGACACCCCAGGACCGCAGGACACCCCAGGACCGCAGGACCCCTCAGGACCGCAAGACCCCCCAGAACCGCAGGACCCCAGGACCGCAGGACCCCCCAGGACCACAGGACCCCCCAGAACCGCAGGACCCCTCAGGACCGCAGGACCCCTCAAGACAGCAGGACCCCTCAGGACCGCAGGACCCCTCAGGACCGCAGGACCACTCAGGACCACAGGACTCCTCAAGACCGTAGGATCCCTCAGGACCGCAGGAACCCTCAGGACCGCAGGACCGCTCGGGACCGCAGGACCCCTCAGGACCGCAGGACCCCATCAGGACCGCACGACCCCTCAGGACCGCAGAACAACTCCTCAGTATGACCTTTCAGGATGACCCTTTAGGACGACCCTTCAGGATGACCCTTCAGGACGACCCATCAGGACGACCCTTTAGGACCACCCTTCAGAATGACCATTCAGGATGACACTTCAGGACCACCTTTCAGGATGACCCTTCAAGACGACCCTTCAGGACGACCCTTCAGGACGACACTTCAGGATAACCCTTCAGGAAGACACTTTAGGATGACCCTTCAGGACGACCCTTCAGAATGACCCTTCAGGACTACCCTTCAGTACCCTTCAGGATGACCCTTCAGGACCACCCTTTAGGATGACCCTTTAAGACGACCCTTCAGGATGACCCTTGAAGATGACCCTTCAAGACGTCCCTTCAGGCCGACCCTTCAGGATGACCTTTCAGGATGACCCTTCAGGATGACCTTTCAGGATGACCCTTCACGATGACCCTTTAGGACGACACTTCAGGATGACCCTTCAGGATGACCCTGCAGGACGACCCTTCAGGATGACCCTTGCGGACGACCTTTCAGGGTGACCCTTGCGGATGACTCTTCAGGACGATCTTTCACGATGACCCTACGGGACGACCTTTCAGGATGACCCTTCAGGACGACCTTTCAGGATGACCCTTCAGGACGACCTTTCAGGATGACCCTTCAGGACGACCCTTTAGGAATACCCTTCAGGACGAACCTTCAGGAATACCATTCAGGACGACCCTTCAGGACGAGTCTTCAAGATGACCCTTCAGGATGACCTTTCAGAACTACCCTTCAGGATAACCCTTCAAGATGACCCTTCAGGATGACCCTACAGGACAACCCTTGACCCTTCAGGACGACCCTTCAGGACGAACATTGGGGACGACCCTTCAAGACTACCCTTCAGGATGACTCTTCAGGATGACCTTTGAGGAAGACCCTTCTGGATGACACTTAAGGACGACCAATCAGGATGACCCTTCAGGATAATTCTTCAGGACGACCCTTCAGGACCATTCAGGACGACCCTAAGGGACGGCTCTTCAGGATGACCCTTCAGGACGACCCTTCAAGACGAATCTTCAGAATGACCCTTCAGGACGAGCCTTCAGGATGACCTTTCACGATGAACCTTCAGGACGATCCTTCAGGATGACCCTTCAGGACAACCCTTCAGGATGACCCTTCAGGACGACCCTTCAGGATTATCCTTCAGGACGACCCTTCAGGATTATCCTTCAGGACGACCCTTCAGGATTATCCTTCAGGACGACTCTTCAGGATTACCCTTCAGGACGAATCTTCAGGATGACCCTTCAGGACGACCCTTCAGGATGAACTTTCAGGATGACCCTTCAGGACGACCTTTCAGGACCACCCTTCAGAATTACCCTTCAGGACGACCTTTCAGGACTACCCTTCAAAATCACCATCAGGACGATTCTTCTAGACGACCCTTCAGGATGACCCTTCAGGACGACCCTTCAGGATGACCCTTCAGGACGACCCTTCAGGATGACCCTTCAGGACTACCCTTCAGGACGACCCTTCAGGATGACCCTTCAGGACTACCCTTCAGGACGACCCTTCAGGATGACCCTTCAGGACTACCCTTCAGGACGACCCTTCACAGTGAACCTTCAGGAAGACCCTTTAGGATGACCCTTCAGAACGACCCTTCAGAACGACCCTTCAGGATGGCCCTTCAGTATGACCCTTCAGGATGGCCCTTTAGAATGACCATTCAGGATGACCCTTCAGGACGAACCTACAGGATGACCCTTAAGGACCACCCTTCAGGAGACCTTTCAGGACGACCCTTTAGGACTACCCTTCAGGATAACCCTTCATGACGACCCCTCACCCTTGAGGACTACCCTTGAAGAAGACCCTTCAAGATGACCTTTCAGGACGACCCTTCAAGATGACCCTTTAGGATGACCCATCAGGACGACCCTTCATGACGATCCTTCAGGATGACCCTTCAGGACGACCTTTCAGGACAACTCTTCAGGATTACCCTTCAGGATGACCTTTCAGGATGACCTTTCAGGATGACCCTTCAGGACAACTCTTCAGGATGACCCCTAAGGACGACCCTTAAGGAATACCCTTCAGGATGACCTTTCAGGATGACCCTTCAGGACGACCTTTCAGGACAACCCTTCAGAATGACCCTTCAGGATTACCCTTCGGGACGACCCTTTAAGATGACCCTTCAGGAATACCCTTCAGGACGACCCTTCAGGATAACCATTCAGTAGTAGCCTTCAGGACGACCCTTCAGGAATACCCATCGGGATTACCCTTCAGGACGACCTTTCAGGACGACTCTTCAGGAAGACCCTTCAGGACGACCCTTCATGAGGACCCTTCAAGATGACCCTTCAGGACGACCCTCAGGATGGCCTTTCGGGATGAGCCTTCAGGATGACCTTTCAGGACGACCCTTGTGGACGACCCTTCAGGATGACCTTTCAGGATGACCCATCAGGACGACTCTTCAGGATGACCATTAAGGACGACCGTGCAGGAATACCCTTCAGGATGACCTTTCAGGACGATCCTTCAGGATGACCCTTTAGGACAACCCTTCAGAATGACCCTTTAGGATCACCCTTCAGGACGACCCTTTAAGATGACCCTTCAGGACGAACCTTCATGAATACCCTACAGGACGACCCTTCAGGATGACCTTCAGGATGACCATTCAGTAGTACTCTTCAGGACGACCCTTCAGGATGACCCTTCAGGACGACCTTTCAGGACGACCCTTCACGATAACCCTTCTGGATGATCCTTTAAGACGACCCTTCAGGATGACCCTTCAGGACCGTTCAGGACGACCCTTCAGGATGACCCTTTAGGACAACCCTTCAGGATGACCATTCAGGACGACCCATCAGAATGACCCTTCAGGAGGACTCTTTAGGATGGCCATTCAGGACGATCCTTCAGGATGACCATTCAGGACGACCCTTCAGAATGACCCTTCAGGACGACCCTTTAGGATGACCCTTCAGGACGACCCTTTAGGATGACCCTTCAGGACGACCCTTTAGGATGACCCTACTGGACGACCCTTCAGGATGACCCTTTACCCTTAAGGGTGACCCTTAAGGATGACCCTTCATTGCGATCCTTCAGGATGACCCTTCAAGACGACTCTTCAGGATAACCTTTCAGGAAGACCCTTCTGGACGACCTTTCAGGATGACTATTTAGGATGACCCTACAGGACGACCCTTTAGGATGACCCGTCGGGATGAACCTTCAGGATGACACTTCAGGATGACCCTTCAGGATGACTCTTCAGGACGACCCTTCAGGATGACCCTTTAGGACGACTTTTCAGGAAGACCATTCTGGACGAACCTTCAGGACGACCCTTCAGAATGACCCTTTAGGATGACCTTTTCAGGACGACCCTTGAGGACGACTCAAGAGGACTACCCTTCAGGACGACCCTTCATGATGATCCTTTAAGACGACCCTTCAGGATGACCCTTCAGGACCTTTCAGGACGACCCTTCAAGACGAATCTTCAGGACGACCTTTCAGGATGACCATTCATGACCCTTCAGGACGACCCTTAAGGATGACCCTTCAGGACGACCCTTCAGAATGACCCTTCAGGATGACCTTTCAGGACCACCCTTCAGGATGAGCCATCTAGTGCGACCCTTCAGGATGACCCATCTGGACGACCCTTCAGGATGACCCTTGACCCTTAAGGATGACCCTTCAGAATGACCCTTCAGGATAACCTTTCAGGACCACCCTTCAGGACGACTCTTCAGGATAACCTTTCAGGATGGCCCTTCAGGATGACCCTTTAGGATGACTCTTCAGGACGACCCTTGAGGATGACCCTTCAGAATGACCCTTCAGGATCTTTCAGGACGACCATTAAGGATGACGCTTCATGATGACCTTCCAGGACGACCTCTCAGGATGACCCTCCAGGACGACTCTTCAGGATGACCCCTAAGGACGACCCTTCAGGAATACCCTTCAGGATGACCTTTCAGGACGACCCTTCAGGATGACCCTTCAGGACAACCTTGCAGGACAACCCTTCAGAATGACCCTTTAGGATCACCCTTCAGAATGACCCTTTAAGATGACCCTTCAGGACGACCCTTCAGGAATACCCCTCAGGACGACCCTTCAGGATGACCATTCAGTAGTACCCTTCAGGACCACCCTTCAGGACGACCTTTCAGGATGACCCTTCAGGATGACCCTTCAGGACGACTCTTCAGGAAGACCCTTCAGGACGACCCTTCATGAGGACCCTTTAGGATGACCCTTTAGGATGAACCTTCAGAACGACCCTTCAGGATGGCCTTTAGGGATGACCCTTTAGGATGACCTTTCAGGATGAACCTTCTGGACAACCTTTCAGGATGACCCTTCAGGACGACTCTTCAGGATGACCCCTAAGGACGACCCTTCAAGAATACCCTTTAGGATGACCTTCCAGGACGACCCTTCAGGATGACCCTTCAGGATGACCCTTCATGACGACCTTTCAGGACGACCCTTCAGAATGACCCTTCAGGATCACCCTTCATGACGACCCTTTAAGATGAACCTTCAGGATGACCCTTCAGGACGAACCTTCAGGAATACCCTTCAGAAAGACGCTTCAGGATGACCATTCAGTAGTACCCTTCAGGACCACACTTCAGGATGACCCTTCAGGATGACCATTCAGGACGACCCTTCAGGATGACCCTTCAAGTCGACCCTTCAGGATTACCTTTCAGGATGACCCTTCAGGACGACTCTTCAGGAAGACCATTGAAGACGACCTTCAAGATGACCCTTTAGGATTACCCTTCAGGATGACCTTTCAGGATGACCCTTTAGGATGGTCCTTTAAGATGACCCTTGAGGACCTTTCAGGACGACCATTCAAGACGAATCTTCAGCATGACCCTTCAGGACGACCCTTCAGGATGACCTTTCAGGATGACCCTTCAGGATGACCCTTCAGGACGACCCTTCAGGACTGTATACGTCACCATATCCATGGTGAATAATACATTCACTCACTCACTCACTCACTCACTCACTCACTCACTCGTCCACCCGACTCCCTGGAGCCGATCACATCCTTTCGAACTTGCTGAATAGACGATTACAACTCAGCAGTTTCACGCCCGTGTGACCAGCACTGCCACACAGCAGATAACGACACACACACAAGCATGCCATTAACCACACACGTATAACACACGAAAACACACATATTAACAGCCACCCCTGGATATATATATATATTGTGAGATGGGTGAGAGTTATATCGGATGACGGTTTGTGACCCCAGGATAGTACCGTTAGTGCATGCTTATGGTGTCGCATACACAAACTCTAAATGATAAGTGAGTATGGCAACTCGAGAAGTGATGACCTAATGACTTCCAGAGGTTAAAACTCGATCGCAGGCGAGAGAGAGCGGTCGGTGTCAGAGACGTACAATGTGTGAAAAGTGCACTGGTGACTTAGAAAGTAAATGGTATTGAAATAGCCTGGAACTAAAGTTTCGAGAGATAGTCAGAAACTAGGTGAAGTGCTCAGAGAATAAAGTGTATGTAGTGACTTAAAGACTAAATGATATTGTGTAGTGTATAGAAGAAAGTGTGATGAAGTGGAAGTGTAAATAAAGAGAAGAAAAAGGAGTCCCTTAGAGTTTGTGTTCCCCGGATTAAGTCCTGCCAAATGTAACCTCCAAACCATAGAGGATACAGGACGACCCTTCAGGATGACCCTTCAGGATGACCCTTTAGGATGACCCTTCAGGACGAGTCTTTAGGATGACCCCTCTGGACGACCCTTCACCCTTCAGGGTGACTCTTCAGGACGACCCTTCAGAATGACCCTTCAGGACGAGACTTGAGGATTACCCATCAGGGCGATCCTTCAGGATGACCCTTCAGAACGACCCTTCAGGACGACTCTTCAGGATAACTTTTCAAGAGGACCCTTCTGGACGACCCTTTAGGATGACCCTTCAGGAGGACCCTTGAGGACGACCCTTCAGAACGACCTTTCAGGAAGACCCTTCAGGAGGAACCTTCAGGATGACCCCTCAGGATGATTCTTCAGGATGACCCTACAGGACGATCCTTCAGGATGACTCTTCAGGATGACACTTCAGGACGACCCTTCAGGATGACCTTTCAGGATGATCCTTCAGGACAACCCTTCAGGATGACTCTTCAGGACGACCTTTCAGGATGACCCTTCAGGATGACGCTTTAGGACGACTCTTTAGGAAGACCATTCTGGACGACCATTCAGGATGACCCTTCAGGATGACCCTTTCAGGACGACCCTTCAGGATGACCCCTGAGGACTACCCTTCAGGATGACCCTTTAGGACGACCCTTCAAGATGATCCTTTAGGACGACCCTTCAGGATGACCCTTCAGGACCTTTCAGGACGACCCTTCAAGACGAGTCTTCAGGACAACCCTTCAGGATGACCCTTCAGGACGACCCTTCATGACCCTTCAGGACGACCTTTTAGGACGACCCTTAACGATGACCGTTCAGGATGACCTTTCACGACCACCCTTCAGGATGACCCTTCAGGATGATCCATCTGGACGACACTTCAGGATGACCTATCCGGACGACCCTTCAGGATGACTCTTCAGAATGACCCTTCAGGATGACCTTTCAGGACCACCCTTCAGGATGACCCTTCAGGACGACCCATCTGGACGACCCTTCAGGATGACCCATCTGACGACCCTTCAGGATGACCCTTGACCCTTCAGGATGAACCTTCAGGGTCTTTTGCACTTTCAACTGGCAGTTCCAACTGTTCAGTTATAACTGTCAGTTGAAACTACACGTGTGTAGGTATCTCAGTGATACTGAAATACCCACACACGTGCAGTTCAAACTGACAGTTAAACTGTCAGTTGAAACTGCACATGTGTGGGTATCTCAACGATACAGATATATCCACACACGTGCAGTTTAAACTGACAGTTACAGCTGCTCAGTTATAACTGTCAGTCGAAAATGCACGTGTGTGGGTATCTCCGTGATACTGATATACCAACGCACGTGCAGTTTCAACTGACAGTTGCAACTGCTCAGTTATAACTGTCAGTTGAAACTACACGTGTGTGGGTATCTCAGTGATACTGAAATACCCACACACGTGCAGTTTAAACTGACAGTTATAACTGAACAGTTATAACTGTCAGTTGAAACTGCACATGTGTGGGTATCTCAACGATACAGATATATCCACACACGTGCAGTTTAAACTGACAGTTACAACTGTTCAATTATAACTGTCAGTTGAATCTGCACATAAGTGGGTGTCTTAGTGATACTGATATACCCACACACGTGCAGTTTCAACTGACAGTTATAACTGAACAGTTATAACTGTCAGTTTAAACTGCACGTGTGTGGCCGGCCTAACTCTCACTTCTCCGTTTGAGAGTCTCCTTCGTCTGTGTCCTCTTCCTCGTTCCTTTAACCCCTTCCCTCAATTCCTTTCCTTCTTCTTCTTCCTTACTCTCTCCATTCCACTTCCTCCTCATCGAAATCCCTCTCCTCTATTTTCATTCCATTACGTGCTCTTTATCATCAATTCGCACGCAGCTTCTTGTCTGTTTATTCTTTCTATTCTTTCCCTATCAAATAATTGATCCTATTACTTCCATATATAGAAAGGAGAGAGATAGAGAAAACGAGACAGGAGAGAGAGAAAATAAAAGAAAATTAGAGAGAATGGACAGAGAAAGAGAGAGAGAGAGAGAGAGAGAGAGAGAGAAAGAGAGAGAAAGAGAGAAAACAGAGATAAATCCTATCCACAAGCTCACTTAGAACCACCGTATCACAAACCAAAGACACCTTGGGCAATCTAGACGAGTTACATCTATTTCCTGTAAAAGGATATACCTCGGCCAATACAGTCTTCTGCACTTAATTCTAGAACGTTCTTCTAACTGCGGCGTCGCTGTCTCAGCTCTCGACAAAAACTCAACTCTTTACTTAAACTTTAGTTCGAAAACTCTTCTTTGAACTCTTCGGACGCTTTTCTCCTTCACCTCTCCTCACACCCGAACGTTAAACAGCACCAGAACTCTTTGTACCTCATGCTAAGTGCCGCCAAAAGCAATTTTATTCATCTAAGGGGAACCCCCATTATCCATTCGTAAAGATAAACCCAATTTAATTAAACCAGAAACAAGTCTTTGATTCTTTCATACACTATTGCAATTGTGACCAGACGATTCCCGCCAGCCCAGGAAGGCCTCTCCTTTGTATTAAATTCATTAGCAAATGGCAAACAATTTTAGTCAACAGATGCCATGACTGCGTACTTTGTGCATTTCATTCTGGGTAAGCCGGATGGCGCTATTCATCAGAGTGTGGCGGTGGTGGTGATGGTGGCGAAGGTTTTGAGGGTGATAGTGTTGGTGATGGTGGTGATGTTTGTTGTGGTGGTGGTTGTGGTGATGTTTGTTGTGGTGGTGGTGTTGCTGGTACTGGTATTAGTGATGGTGGTGGCTGTGATGGTAGCATC
>NW_027467758.1:437500-582500 GCF_046742065.1 Oratosquilla oratoria | reverse complement strand
TTTTATTTGTTGCACTAGTTCTTCTTGTTCTTCCTTATTCTTCTGTGACATCTATATTCCTTCGTCGTAAGTATATCTTTGTCTCTCAAATATCTTGTTCGACATTATCTCCGTGTCTCTGTGTATTAGCCCCTCTTACATCTTTTGCAATATTTACTCCACGATTTTCTCTCCATCTTTCTCCAAAATATTTGTTTCACTCTTACATTCCTTTCTCGTAAGTATATCTTCGTCTCTTCAAGATTTTGGTCGACATTATCTCTATGTCTCTGTGTATCAGCCCTTAGTCTCTCTTACATATTTTGCAATACTTACTCCACGATTTTCTCTTTCTCCTTTTCCAGGATACTTGTTCCACTCTTATATTCCTTCGTCGTAAGTATATCTTTGTCTCTCAAATATTTTGGTCGACATTATCTCCATGTCTGTGTGTATCACCTCTTACTCTCTCATACATCTTTTGCAATACTTACTCCACGATTTTCTCTTTATCTCTTTCTCAAGGACACATGTTCCGCTCTTACTCATTTTCTCCCCTGTTATGCCTCGAAACTCTCCTTCCACTCAGCAAACACCTCATGCCCTTTTCTCCGTGCCTCAATATCTCGGCAACATTTCCTCCAATTCTCTTAATCTTCAGAGATAAATCCTATGCTCCAATTGTTTCTTATTCTACGTTAAACTATTTGATTGTTTACTTATTTCTTTTTTTTTATGTGGAAGACATTCAAAACGTAAAGAACTAAATGGCGTGAGTTGTGTGTGTGTAAGCGTGTGTGTGTGTGTGTGTGTATAAGTGTGTGTGCGTTTATGTATGTGTGTGCGCTTGTGTGTATGTGTGTATATATATATGTGTGCTTGTGTGTACCTACGTCTCTATTTATAGGTTCCAGCGTAGGTGAGATCTTGCAAATATATGTGTATGTTTAAATTCTTATATAGGTGTACATGTTTGTATATAAGCGAGTGTGTCTTTGCCTACAAGCCTCGTCTTAACTCCCGGTGTGGTAGGGCAAGCCAGGGAGATGAATTGAATAGTTTGAAGTCAGGAGAAAGAGAGAGAGAGACAGAGAGAAAGAGAAAGAGAAAGAGAGAGAGAGAGAGAGAGAGAGAGAGAGAGAGAGAGAGAGAGAGAGAGAGAGAGAGAGAGAGAGAGAAAGAGAGAGGAGAGAGAGGAGAGACAGAGTAGGAGAGACAGAGTAGGAGAGACGGAGTGGAAGAGAGAGGAGAGGAGAGAGAGGAGAGGAGAGAGAGAAAGGAGAGAGAGGAGAGAGAGGTAGGCAGACAGACAGACAGACAGACATATAGACAGACATACCGAGACAGAGACAGAGACAGAGAGACAGGGACAGACAGAGACAAACAGTTCCACACACTAATAGAACAGACACGAGATCAAAGTTTCTTCCTAGAAATGTCTGTAGGAAGCTTCTGTGGGGTTTTCGGTTTCCATTCGATGCAACTTCCTGCAGAGGCAGTGCAATGTAGTTCAGTTCGAAGCTTTAAGAATCATTTAGATAAACACCTAAGCAAGATGCTGTGATGGTTATCATCTATTTTACAGGCAGTGCAATGTAGTTCAGTTCGAAGCTTTTAAGAATCATTTAGATAAACACCTAAGCAAGATGCTGTTATGATTATAATTTATTTCATATTATTTGTTTTTGTTTTTTTTATCATATGTTTGTTTGATTTTTATTTATTATTTGTTATATGTCAATATATTATTATTTACTATTTACCTGTTTGTTTATGAATTTATCTATGTATTTTATATGTTATTTACGTTATTATAGTTTTTATTTATTCATTTATTACTATTATGATTTTTTTTTCGCATCCGACCAAGATATGGACCAAAGGTCTCCTGTCGGCATGCTCCGCCTTTATAATCCTTTGTGACTCGAGGCAACAATTATTTTCGGAAATCAACATTGAGGTGATTATCTTGAGCACATCTTAGGCACTCACATGGGTCACAACTAAAATTTACATGAAGATTAAAACGTTCACAGGTTACGAACACACATATTTTTTCTCAAAATATGTGCACACGTTTTTTTTGTTTTGTTTTTTGTTTTTCAAAGCAATATCTCTTCTGTCCTTAATATATAAAGACATATTTTCAAAATAGTATATTTCCTTTATTCTCAAAATATAATCGCACATTTTTTTTCAGAATATGATATTTCTTCAAACACAGACAGCAATGAGGATGAGATGGTAATTAGTATAAAATATCAAGGAATACGTACTCTTTACTGAACTTGTACTAATTAACCTCCTTGACAGTTTTAACATAATTATATAGTTGAATGTCAAATATATTTATTTTCCTGTTTATTTATTTTCCTCATACTATATAATCCTAAATCTAAATTTGTCTAATTTAAATTAATATCTACAAATCCTCCTCTACGGTTTTAATACGATGACTATGTCTGCATCATCCTTCTTGAGGTCAGGTATCGTATCTCTCTTCTCTTTTGTAAATACCGAGAGAAAACATCTTTTAAACGTCTCGTTCATTTTTTTTCTCAATTCATCAAGATGTCCTTGTCAGATTTAACTGAGCTTATTTTTTCCACTAGTCTGGTAATCTTAATTTTGTATTTCCACTTTGAGTGTGCTCTTCTATACCTACTCATAGTCCTAAGAAATATAGCTAGATAGCTAGACAGACAGACAGACAGTCAGATAGGCAAAGACAGAAAGACAGACAGGCAGACAGGCAAGCAGGCAGGAAGGCAGACAGACAGATAGACAGACAGACAGCAGGCAGGCGGACAGAAAGACAGACAGAGACAAGCAGGCAGACAGGCAGGCAGGCAGGCAGACATAGATATAGATAGATTTAGATATATAGTTAGATATAGATATAGATAGACAATCAGTCATGGAAATGAATTACGTTAGATATAACAATGCACTTCAGTTGTATGGTTCCCAACGTGATTCTCATAAACCAACATTCAGATATCAATATTTCAGAGTTGCCCGGATTTCACTAAAGGGCTCGTTATCGGTATGTGGGACCATTTGTGAATCCAGTTCTCACCCTTCAGGACCCCTCAGGACAGAAGGACCCCTCAGGACGCAGGACACCCCAGGACAGCAGGACCCCCCAGGACCGCAGGACCCCCCAGGACCGCAGGACACCCCAGGACCGGAGGACCCCCCAAGACCGCAGGAACCCCCAGGGACGCAGGACCCCTCAGGACCGCAGGACCCCTCAGGACCGCAGGACCTCTAAGGACCGCAGGACACCTCAGGACCGCAGGACCCACCAGGACCGCAGGACCCCTCAGGACCGCAGGACCCCTCAGGACCGCAGGACCCCACATGACCGCAGGACCGCAGGACCCCTCATGACCGCAGGACCCCTCAGGACCGCAGGACCCCTCAGGACCCCTCAGGACCGCAGGACCCCTCAGGACCGCAGGACCCCTCAGGACCGCAGGACCCTCAGGACCGCAGGACCCCTCAGGACCGCAGGACCCCTCAGGACCGCAGGACCCCTCAGGACCGCAGGACCCCTCAGGACCGCAGGACCCCTCAGGACCGCAGGACCCCTCAGGACCGCAGGACCCCTCAGGACCGCAGGACCCTCAGGACCGCAGGACCCCTCAGGACCGCAGGACCCCTCAGGACCGCAGGACCCCTCAGGACCGCAGGACCCCTCAGGGACCGCAGGACCCCTCAGGACCGCAGGACCCCTCAGGACCGCAGGACCCCTCAGGACCGCAGGACCCCCAGGACCGCAGGACCCCTCAGGACCGCAGGACCCCTCAGGACCGCAGGACCCCTCAGGACCGCAGGACCCCTCAGGACCGCAGGGCCCACCAGGACCGCAGGACCCCTCAGGACCGCAGGACCCCTCAGGACCGCAGGACCCCTCAGGACCGCAGGACCCCTCAGGACCGCAGGACCCCTCAGGACCGCAGGACCCCTCAGGACCGCAGGACCCCTCAGGACCGCAGGACCCCTCAGGACCCTCAGGACCGCAGGACCCCTCAGGACCGCAGGACCCCTCAGGACCGCAGGACCCCTCAGGACCGCAGGACCCCTCAGGACCGCAGGACCCCTCAGGACCGCAGGACCCCTCAGGACCGCAGGACCCCTCAGGACCGCAGGACCCCTCAGGACCGCAGGACCCCTCAGGACCGCAGGACCCCTCAGGACCGCAGGACCCCTCAGGACCGCAGGACCCCTCAGGACCGCAGGACCCCTCAGGACCGCAGGACCCCTCAGGACCGCAGGACCCCTCAGGACCGCAGGACCCCTCAGGACCGCAGGACCCCATCAGGACCGCAGGACACCCCAGGACCGCAGGACACCCCAGGACCGCAGGACACCCCAGGACCGCAGGACCCCCCAGGACCGCAGGACCCCCCAGGACCGCAGGACACCCCAGGACCGCAGGACCCCCCAGGACCGCAGGACCCCCCAGGACCGCAGGACCCCCCAGGACCGCAGGAACCCTCAGGACCGCAGGAACCCCCAGGACCGCAGGATCCCCCAGGACCGCAGGACCCCCCAGGACCGCAGGACCCCTCAGGACCGCAGGACCCCTCAGGACCGCAGGACCCCCCAGAACCGCAGGACCCTCCAGAACCGCAGGACCCCTCAGGACCGCAGGACCCCTCAGGACCGCAGGACCCCTCAGGACCGCAGGACCCCTCAGGACCGCAGGGCCCCCCAGGACCGCAGGACCGCAGGACCCCTCAGGACCGCAGGACCCCTCAGGACCGCAGGACCCCTCAGGACCGCAGGACCCCTCAGGACCGCAGGACCCCTCAGGACCGCAGGACCCCTCAGGACCGCAGGACCCCTCAGGACCGCAGGACCCCTCAGGACCGCAGGACCCCTCAGGACCGCAGGACCCCTCAGGACCGCAGGACCCCTCAAAACCGCAGGACCCCTCAGGACCGCAGGACCACTCAGGACCGCAGGACCCCTAAGGACCGCAGGACCCCTCAAGACCGCAGAACAACTCCTCAGTATGACCTTACAGGATGACCCTTCAAGACGACCCTTCAAGACGACCCTTTAGGACCACCCTTCAATATGACCCTTCAGGACCACCCTTCAGGATGACACTTCAGGACCACCCTTCAGGATGACCCTTGAGGATGACCCTTCTGGATGACCCTTCAGGACGACACTTCAGGATAACCCTTCAGGAAGACACTTTAGGATGACCCTACAGGACGACACATCAATCCTTTGGCTTCGCGACAACACCGTCGGCCACCAAACGACACACACACACAGACGAACATACGCGATCAATCTAGTAGCCACCCAGTACTGACATACGATATTACTTATACTGACGGTCCTCCCCTGGATATATAATTAACATGTATGATAGTAGACATCAATACGTAATTAATGCAGTTGCCCCACCCTTGTGGGACAACAGACTAACAAGACAATAAAATAAGTTCACGATTGAGGGCAACTCTAGAATTTGTCTACTCATCATTTCCGGGCATGAAAACTGGCTCACACAGCCCAAGAGCGGTCGGTTCTAAGTGACGTGCCCTAGTGATAAGACTGTGTAATAGTGTGTAAACTAAGTTGTTCAAGATACGACAAATAAAGAACAAAAACTTAAAGGTGCTTGTGCAAGTGAAGCTTTTCTGCTGATGATGTGACGACCCCGTTACATTTTGTGTCTACAAGTAACGTTGGATGGAGATGATGTAACGATACCGTTACACCCGTCCCGTTACACAGAGGTGAGTGGAGAATGGTTGTATATGGATGATGTGATTGCATGAGGAGGAATGGGCGGGGTGGGTGGGGGGTGGGGTAGTATGTGTGAGTAAATTTTGACGCAGCCCGAAGGGATTTCTCCCCGTCCTCTCCTTATATGCAAGGGGGGACGGAGAGGGGGGGGTCGCCAATTTAATGAAGCGGCCTTGCTGTGGATGTGCTGTGTCTTGCGACACTGCTTCTGACCCAGGGCGGTGGGCTGGGTGCAGGGATGACCCGTCATCCAGGAGGTACTCAGATGAGAGGGAGGGTGGGAGGGGTGTGGAGTGTATTTAGGGATGAAATGGGTGGGAGTGTTTTTATGCCTTTCCCTTGTTGGCTACCTCCCTTGGAAGGGGGAAAAAGCCTTGGTATATGTATGTATGTATGTATATATATATATATATATATATATATATATATATATATATATGTATATATATATATACATGTGTGTGTGTGTGTGTGTGTGTGTGTGTGTGTGTGTGTGTGTGTGTGTGTGTGTGTGTGTGTGTGTGTGTGTGTGTGTGTGTGTGTGTGTGTATTCACCTCGGATCTGCTGCAGTCCCTGTCGAGACAGCCAGACACCACCCTACGGCAGTGAGCTCAGAGCTCCTTATTAGCCGATCTCTGGGTAGGTCTGAGACCACTCACACACCACACACCGGGACAGCAAGGTCACAACTCCTTGACTAACGTCCCGTGCCTACTCGCTGCTAGGTGAACAGGGGCTACACGTGAAAGGAGACAAACCCATCTTATCTCCGCCCGACCGGGGAATCGAACCCCGGTTCTCTGGCTTGTGAGGCGTGTGTGTGTGTGTGTGTTTGTGTACGAAAAAAGCTGGAGTCCGGGAACCATAATGATAGAAACGTAGAAAACACCAGACTCAGAAGTAGGTAATTTATTCTCGGCGTTTCGACGTCCTCAGGGGATACAATGAGATACAGAGATCACATGGTCTTAATATACTAGTTGCTACGCCCGCCGGGGGGGATCGCGGTAACCTGCCAGAGGGGGGGGGAGAGAAGGTAAGCGCTGTGACCTGGGTCACACACTCTCGCTTGACCCAGGCCACAGCGCCTACCTTCTCCCCCCCCCTCTGGCAGGTTACCGCGTTCCCCCCCGGCGGGCGTAGCAACTAGTATATTATCAATCAATCAATCAATCAATCAAATCAGCCATCCTAAGTCCACTGCTGAACAAAGGCCTCCTTCATAGCATTCCATGATTCACACGACCGTGCCACCCTCTGCCACGTCACTCCTGCAAACTTCTCGATCTCGTCTCTCCACCTTCTGTCTGGTCTCCCTCTTCCACGCTTCCTATCTCGCGGCGTCCATTCAGTAACACATTTGCTCCATCGCTCATCAGTCGTTCGCACCAACTTACCTGCCCAATTCCACTTCCTCTTTTTTACTGCTTCCACAATATATTTCACTCTAGTCTGCTCTCTCACCCAACTTGCTCTCTTTCGGTCCCTCAGTGTTATTCCCATCATTGATCTCTCCATTCTTCTCTGTGCAGTCCTTAGCTTTGTTTCCATCGCCCTCGTCAGCTTCCAAGTCTCACATCCGTAAATTATTGTTGGTAAAATGCATTGGTTGTAAACTTTACGTTTCAAGCATAAAGGTAGAGAGCCTCTCAGGATTTTATTATACTTACCAAACATTTTCCAACCAATTGTAATGCGTCTTTTTATCTCGTTATCATGATCTTTCGTCATCTTCACCATCTGACCTAAATAATTATACTCTTCAACTTCCTCAAGACTCTCATCATCAATTACAATCTCTTTACTTTGGACTTTCGTGTTGAACATTACTTTGGTTTTACTCTTATTCATTTTTAAACCTATTTTTGATACTTTCTTTGTTTAGATCGCTCAGCATATCTTGCAAGTCGTCTGCTCTTTCTGAAATAAGAATGATGTCATCTGCAAATCTTAGGTGGTTCAAATATTCGCCATTAATCTTCAAACCTTTCTTTTCCCAACTCAACCTTCTGAAAATATCTTCTAAACAAGCTGTAAATAGTTTGGGTGAAATTGTATCGCCTTGCCGTACTCCTTTCTCGATTCTGATTTTTTCTCTATCTTTATGTAGTCGAACTATAGCGGTACCTTTCGAATAAATATTTTCTAAAACTCTTACAATCTGTTCGTTTGTACCCTGTTTGCGTAGCGAGTTTAGTATTGCTATTTGTTCTACTGAATTAAAGGCCTTCTCGTAATCTACAAAAGCTAAACACAGAGGTATATTATATTCTGTCGTTTTCTCGATTAGTTGGTTTATCGCCTGCAAATGGTCTAGAGTTGAATATCCGCTTCTAAAGCCTGCCTGTTCTCTCGGTTGGTTTCCATCTAAAACTTGACTCAGTCTATTTGTAAGGATCTTGGAGAATACTTTATATACGTTTGATAGCAAGCTAATCGGTCGATAGTTACTAAGGTCCTTCTGGTCTCCTTTTTTATGAAGCAAAATCACCATAGCATTGCACCACGCATCCGGAACGCTTTCCTGATGTAAGCACTGGGTGTACAACTCAGCTAATTTAATATGAACTAATTTACCAGCGTCTTTCAATAGATCTATTGATATACCATCTTCCCCAGGTGCTTTTGCTCTTTTCATAGTTTTTAGAGCAAATTCTACTTCTTCCTTTGTAATCTCTGGTACACTACTAACGTCTACAGATGAATTTACTGACTCAACTACGGCCTTGGACGAGTAAAGCTCTTGGTAAAATTCTTCTACTCGTTTTACCATTTTGTCTCTACATTTAATTATTTCTCCATTTCTATCTTTCAAACATATCATCTGCTGTCTTCCTAAAGTATGTTTACGCTTGGTCACTTTAATACTTTTACTTTTCCGAATAGTCTCTTCTATTTCGTCCATGTTTCTTTTTCTTTTCTCTAATCTCTGCCTTTTGTAGATAAGCTTGTTTAGTTCTACTCTTTCTATTTCGTCTCTACTGCTTTTAATCTGCATGTTCCTTCTTCTTTTAATTAGGTCATTTGTAGCTTTGGAGTATGTTTTCTCTAATGTTTTTTTGTACTTCCTACTTTCTCACTAAATTCACATTGATATCTTCCACGCTGTCCTCGTTAGTTCTTAGAGCTTCGAATCTATTTTTAATTTCCAACCGAAAATTCTTTTTATTGTCCTTAACCTTTCCAAGGCTTATTTTCCTTTGTAAAACTAGTTTATTTCTCTCGGCTCTGAAGTTGAATTTAGCTGTGTATCCTACCATTCTATGGTCACTCCCTATGTTGACTTTATTTATCACCGTAACATTGCTAACACTTTTGCTCTAATCTCCTAATATGAAGTCTATTTCGTTCTTTGTTGTTCCATTTGGACTTCTCCACGTCCATTTACGACCTACACGCTTTTGGGAGAAAGTGTTCATTATCCCCATATTGTAGTTTTCTGCAAAATTGACTAACATCTCACCTCTGTCATTTCTTTCACCTACTCCAAACTTCCCGATGCACGTCTCATCTCCCATCTTCTTCCCTACTTTAGCATTAAAGTCTCCTATTACCAAAGTGTACTTACTTTTTTCTTGATCCATTACTTGTCTTAAATCATCATAGAACGACTCAATTTCCTCGTCTGAACTCTGTGAAGTTGGTGCATAAACCTGAACTATTTTTAGAGTGTACCTTTTACACAGCCTAATCACAATCCAAGTTACCCTGTCCGATAAACTACTGAATTTGATTACGTTACCCGCAACCTCTCGGTTGATCAAGAATCCTACTCCACTAGATCTTTCTTTGTCCTTACCTCTATTGTAGAACAGGTGGTGACCATCTTGTAATTGTATAAGCTTTTCTTCCGTTCTTCGGACTTCGCTCAGTCCTACGATGTCCCACTTGATGTTGTCTAGTTCTTCCATTAAACTCTCCAGTCTGTGGTCTTCTGAGAGACTTCTTACGTTGTAAGTGTAGATCTTCATTTTCTTCATGTTGTTTAATGTCCAAGACTTGGATCTGCTTGGACAGTGCTTACTCACATTCGGTGGCACACTGCCCGTAAGCACACGAGGCAATGCGGTTGGACCTTTGGGTGATGATGATCCAACAGGAACGCCCGGTTTTCTTTTGATTGTGCTATTCATATTCATGTTGGCTATGAAGGGGGGTTGGCAGTAATCTCACCTCCTTGCCAACTGGTTTCTGGTGAGATATTTCTCTGGTGTCACCTTATTCATTATATTCGGTGAAGTCCTATATCTATAGGGTGCCCAATGGTCCACGCCGTCATTATGACGGTACCCCATATATCTATGAGGAATTTCCCTGTTTGCCATCAGGGACGTGTCAGTTACCAGTGGGTCCTGCAACTGTGTGTTTGAGCTGCTCTTTATCTAATCTTTCCTACAAAACCTGTTCGATATGGGTGACCCTGCAGAGATTTCCTCTCTATCGACCTAGCTTTTGTAATCATGAAGATTCTCAAGCCTATCCACCACGTCAAGGTGTCAACTCTCAGATAGGAGCACTAGTATATTAAGACCATGTGATATCTGTATCCCACTGTATCCACTGAGGACGAGTCCTGGACAGGACTCGAAACGTCGGGAATAAATTACCTACTTCTGAGTCTGGTGTTTTCTACGTTCCCACCATATAATATATATACATATATATATATATATATATATGTATACATATATACATATATATGTATACATATGTTTATATATATATATATATACATATATATATATATATAATATATACATATGTATATATATATATATATATATATATATATATATATATATATATGTGTGTGTGTGTGTGTGTGTGTGTGTGTGTGTGTGTGTGTGTGTGTGTGTGTGTGTGTGTGTGTGTGTGTGTGTGTGTGTGTGTGTGTGTGTGTGTGTGTGTGTGTGTGTGTGTTTAGTTTTTACATAGTATTTTGCGGGAGAAGAGCTATGCTCGTAGGAACTCGCAGTTGTATCTTTCCGCATCCAGTTCTTTCTTTAAGTCGTGTATAGTTTTAGCACTCACTGTTTTCTCTTTCAATTTATTCCATGTATCTATCACTCTAGATGGAAAGCTATTCTTTTTCAGATCTCTTCTGTAACTGTCCTTCTTAAGTTTCTTCTTGTGTCCCCTTGTATTTCTACTGTCCCATTTAAGTAGATCATCCCTGTCAAGGATTTTCATCCCTTTCATAATTTTGTATATGGATATCAAATCGCCTCTTTCTCTTCTTTGCTCCAGAGTTAATAAGTTTAGTTTGTCCAATCTTTGTTCATATGTCAACATACTGAGTGTTGGTGCCATCGTTGTTAATGCTCTTTGAATTCTATATATATTTTTTGTATACTGGGTGTCCATAGTGACGCAGCATACTCTAATTTTGGTCTTATCAGTGTAACTAGTATTTTCTTCACCATTTCCTCGTCCATGTAGTTAAAGGCCATTTTCATTTATCTTGGTTGTGGGTTTCTCCAACTATTTTGTTTACATGTTTGTCTAGTGTCATGTCATTTAAAATGATCACTCCTAAGGCTCTTTCTGAATTTACTTTTGTAACTTCTTTTGTTCCAATTTTGTATTTACCGGGTATTCTATTTTTTTTTTCCAAATTCCATTATACTACATTTTTAATGTTGAAATTCTCTTCCTTCTTTTTACTCCAATTCCAGATTTTGTTCAGATCTCCCTGAAAAGATTTACAGTCTTCTTCTTTACTCACTCTCTTCAATAGTTTTGCATCATCTGCAAAGAAGTATATGTAGCATTTAATTCCTTCATCCATGTCGTTTATATAAATAGCAAACATTATTGGAGCTAATACAGAGCCTTGAGGGTATATTTATCATGCCTACCCATTTGAGTTATTTTCTCTTAGTATCACTCATTTTTCTTCCTTTCAAGAAGTCTCCCATCCATTCCAATACTTTTCCTTGTATTCCACCTATTAGTTCAATTTTTCTTAGTAGTTTTTTGTGTGATACTTTGTCGAAAGCCTTTTGTGGGTCCAGGAAGGCAGAATCTGCCCAGCCATCTCTTTCTTGTATTATGTCTATCAATCTATTATCTTGAGTACATGATCTTCCACTGCTAAATCCAAATTGGTTGGGGCATAATATTTTGTTCTTTTCCAAGTGTTTAGTCCATTTTTTTAATAACTATTTCGCATATTTTTGCAATTGTGCTTGTAAGGGATATTATCATATTGGTCTGTATTTTGTGTGTGTGTATATACACATACATATTATTTTACTTTTGTCACGCTATGTTATTCAGTCTAATAAATAACTCCTCTTGTTTTCCCAAATATTCCTTCACAGTGAAAACTATCTATGAAATATTTAATTTCATATATCAAACGTTGCATGTTTAGCAAATGCGACTGCGCATTGAAACACAGTTGGCGAATGTAAGCGTCGGGAGAAAAGTGAAAGGTGAAAGGTTACTAAATTATTCAAAATTGAAAGGAAATGGTATAAACATCCAAGTATAAAGATTGAAACCTGTTACCTTCTCCCAGATATTACAGAGGTAAGAAATAGTGACATCAACAATAGCTAACTGAAAGTTGAATCATTATGATTATGATTATCAACAAAACTGATAATTTAAAATTTGTGGAACTTCTTTAATTAACTTTTAACAAATGGTTATGGAGGACCAGTCGACTGCTGTGTCGATTAATTCATATAAAATCTAAAGTCATGATTCAAATACTGAATATTGGAAGAAAAATAAGAATAGTATACTGATTTGGCTTACATGTAAAAGTAATGCAATGTAGAAATATATATTTTGTGAATAATTCTGTATTGACTGCATTGTCACTGACTTTTACTTTTGTACCAAGTCACAGTCGAAAGCTACTGGACAGTCACAATCATGATGATTGTCACTGTGACTGTCCAGTAGCTTTCGACTGTGACTCAGTACAAAAATGAAATTATTTCGATTTAATTAGATCTTTGTACAAAAATGGTAGAGGTTGCAGTTATCAATTAGAGTGGTATATAGATAGTAACAAGTTATCCAGTCTTACCTGATTTAAGATTAGGTAAATGGCACATTTAAAATATCAATATGCTGTATTTAATTCCTTTATAATTGTATTTGATTTTTTATTACTGAGATTGTGGCTGTTGTTAAACTTGCTCATATCATATGATAGGGGAATAATTTCTATTTATAGATTTGGGTAGGTTTTTACTTCCCATGATAATCATGATAATGCAAATATATAATATATATATATTTTTTTTCACTTTTTCTTCATTTTATTAAAGAAACAAATGAAAAGTGATAGCACTGTCTTATTATCTAAAAAGAAAATAAGTAACATCCCCTGCTTTGGAGTAATTGTTTTAAGTGCATTAGATGATTAGTGACTTCAGAGCCCTGAAGGACATGTCACATTAGCAGGAGAATTTTACCATCTGTTAGCCAGAACAGCAAAAGAAGTTTTGCAGGGCAGTAAAAGCCCTTTAAGGCCAAGGCAGCCAAAAGTTGGACAATTTATAGTTTCACCCAACCAACGATTTTGATATATGGCTTATGTTTTTCTGGTGAGAAATGCTGTGATATGAACGATGGTGTACATCATTTCCATCACAAATGCGTACTTTTCAAGTAATTAATTATTGAACTTATGCACTATGCCCACATCTCCCCAACAGTCTGGGGGGACCTGTGGGAAATTGGGGTTTTTGGGTGGGGAGCACTAATAAATCGAGTAATGCGCATTGCAAAACAGATATATAATGAACAAGAACACATAAAAAAAAGATTTAAAAAAACATAAATTTCACCTTTGAGGTCCAGAGTGTGGTCAGCTAATACGAGCGGTAACCAAGTTTGTTAACTAACAATTCAAAATATTTGTCGTTATATCTACCACATTTAGCAAAGGCCACTCCACCCGCGCAGGAGTTGCTAACCGTAAACTAACGTAACCTAACCGTTTGGTTAGGTTAGGTTACATTAGGTTTGGTTAGGTTAGGATAGGTTAGGTTAGGTTTGCTTAGGTTAGGTTAAGTTTGCTTAGGTTAGGTAAGTTTACGTTCATTTAGGTTTGGTTGGGTTAGGTTATGTTAGGATTGGATAGGTTACGTTAGAATAGGTTTGCTTAGGTTAGGTTTGGGTAGGTTAAATTACGTCTGGTTAGGTTACGTTGGGTTTGGTTAGGTTATGTTACATTAGGTTAGGTTACGTTAGTTTATGGTTAGCAACTCCTGCGCGGATGGAGTGACCTTCACTAAATGTAGTGGATATAACAACAAATAATTTGAATCATTGGTAAACAAACATGGCTACCACTCGTGTTAGCTGACCACACCCCAGGCCTCAAAGGTGATTTTTTTTTTCTTTCTTTTTTTTTCTTTTTTTGTGTTCTTGTTCTGGGGTATTGGCTGCTTGTTATTGTGGCAAAGTAGCATGCAGTCGATACTTTAGGGTCTATATGGGGCGCCCCTACGGACCAGAGCCACACATCATTTTGTCTATGATAGAAGAAATTCTGTTCATAGAGAAATGATGACACTTTTATACTACGACTGTCCCTCCGTTATGCTGTCCCCCAACCCCTTGTTGCTGTCCTGTACCATTTCTCTGAGTATTCTCTTTCTGATTGGGGGAATTCCCTGTGGTGGGGGAAAAGAATACTGCCACCAAGTTTTCCCACTTGGATCGTAAGAGGCGAGAAGAAAGGGACGGGGAGAGGGACTAGGCATCCTTCTCCCTGTAGCCCCACGGGGCACGCATCCTAAAGACAAAAGTGAAGGCATAAGGGGTGCTGGCGGGCCTCGGGCCAGCACCCTAAGGTTTGGGTCTTTTAATGTGCGTGGATGTGGTACAGATGAGAGTAAAAGGGAAGAGATAGGTAGTATGTTTGTGAGAAGAAAGTTGGATGTGTTGGCTTTGAGTGAAACTAAGTTGAAAGGGAAGGGTGAGTGTATGTTTGGGAGTGTAAGTGGGAGGTTATCAGGAGTGAAGAGAGGGCGAGGGAGGGAAGGGGTGGCTATTCTTGTAAGTGAGGAGATAGGTAAAGGGGTAGTGGAGTGGAAGGAGGTTTCCTCAAGGATAATGTGGATGAAGGTGAAACTGGGAAAGGAGATGTGGGTCTTTGTAAGTGCATATGGGCCGGGCAGTGAGAAGAGCATGGAAGAAAGGGAGGCCTTTTGGATAGATTTAAATGAGTGCATAGAGGGTTTAGGAAGAAATGTCAATGTAATAGTACTGGGATACCTTAATGCTAGAGTGGGAAATGGTCCAATCGATGGAGTGGTTGGGAAGTGTGGAGTTCCAGGAAAGAATCGTAGTGGAGAGTTGATGGTGGAAATGTGTCTAGAAAGAGAGTTGATGATAGCAAATACAGTGTTTCGGAAGAAAGTCAAGCATAAGTACACATGGGAGAGGGTGGTGGAGGGAAGGGTGGTAGATAGAGCGCTAATGGATTATGTAGTGGTAAATAGGATTATGATAGGAAGAGTTAAGGATGTACATGTGCTAAGGGGAGAAGGTGGGGGAATATCAGATCATTTTTTGGTGGAAGGTAAGTTGAGAGTGGAGGATAGATGGAGAAGGAGGAAAGGGACAAAAGGTAGGGAGGTTCTTAGAGTGAACTCCTTGAATGAAAAGGAAAAGGAGAAGGAGTACGAAAAGAAGCTGAAGGAGGAGTGGGAGGGAGTAAAGGATAGAGCAGAGATGGGTGTGGAGGAGGAATGGGGATGGTTCAAGGAGGGAGTCTTAAAGTGTGCAAGGATGGTGTGTGGAACAAGAAGGACAGGGGGAAATAGAAGAAAGGGTAGTGAATGGTGGGATGAGGAAACAAAGAAGGTTGTAGAAGAGAAGAAGCGAGCATTCACAGATTGGTTACAAAAGAGGACAGGGGAGTCATATGAGACGTACAAAGAAAAGAAAAGAGAAGTAAAGCAAAAGGTAAAGGAGGCAAAGAGGAGAGCAGATGTGAAATGGGGTAGGAGTATGACAGAAAATTTTGAAAGTAATAAAAAGATGTTTTGGAAAGAAATTAAGAGAGGAAGAGGAGGCGAATCAAGTAGGGAAGAAAAGGTAAAAGGTACAGATGGAGAGTTGATAATGGAAGAGATGGCAGTGAGGGGAAGATGGGCAGAATATTTTAGGGAGTTGCTAAATGTGAAGGAGGATAGGGAAGGAAAGATAGCTGCAGTGGGAAATACGAAGAAAATGAGAGTGATGAGTGAGGAGAACGGAGGAGAAATAAGGAAGGATGAGGTGAAGGCAGTTGTAAAGATGATGAAAGCAGGTAAGGCACCTGGTCTGGATGGATGTCATGCAGAATGTCTGAAAAAGGGAGGTTCAGTGATGGTGGACTGGTTGGTGAGATTATTTAATGTTTGCTGGAGAGAGGGTAAAGTACCGGAGGACTGGAGTAGTGCCTGTATAGTTCCTCTTTACAAGGGAAAAGGGGACAAGTGTGAATGTAGTAATTTCAGAGGGATTAGCCTGTTGAGTGTAGTAGGGAAGGCTTATGGGAGAATCTTAATTGAGAGGATTAGGAGAGGAACAGAAGGAGTAATTGGTGAGGAACAGTGTGGATTTAGGACAGGTAGAGGTTGTGTAGATCAGATCTTTGTGGTAAGACAGATATGTGAGAAAGCTATAGGAAAGGGGAAGGATGTTTTTTGGGCTTTTATGGATCTGGAAAAGGCTTATGATAGGGTAGACAGAAAGGCACTGTGGGAGGTTATGCAGATTTATGGGATAGGAGGAAAGCTTTTGGGAGCTGTCAAGAGTTTTTATGTGAGTAGTAGAGCATGTGTTAGGATTGGAAATGGAGAGAGTGAGTGGTTTGAAGTAAAGGTGGGACTTCGTCAAGGATGCGTTATGTCGCCCTGGCTGTTCAACTTATACATGGATGGGGTGGTGCGAGAGGTGAATGCTAGGGTAGTGAGTCAGGGATTGGAGATGGTTAAAGAAAATGGAGAAAAGTGGGAGGTGAGCCAGCTGTTGTTTGCGGACGACACTGTGCTTGTGGCAGGGTCAGAGGAGGGATTGAGGAAGCTGGTGGCAGAGTTTGGGAGAGTATGTGATAGAAGAAAGCTAAAGATAAATGTGGGTAAAAGTAAGGTGATGAGATGTACAAGGGGTGAAAGTGGCAGTAGACTGGAAGTGAACATTAAGAGAGAGCGACTGGAGGAAGTGGATAGTTTTAGATACTTGGGTGCAAGTGTAGCAGGAAAAGGTGGAGTGAAGGTGGAGGTAGAATGTAGATTGAGAGAAGCGAGTAAATGCCTTGGTGGTTTAAAGAGTGTAATGAGAAATAGACATTTGGGAATGGATGCGAAGAGGAGACTGTATGAAGGAGTGATTGTGCCAACAGCACTGTATGGGGCAGAAACGTGGAACATAAGAGAAGAAGAGAGAAGGAGTTTGAATGTGTTTGAGATGAGGTGTCTGAGAAGTATGGTGGGGGTTACTAGGCTAGATAGAGTGAGAAATGAGGAGGTGAGGAGGAGAACAGGGGTGAAAAAGGATTTGGGAGAGAGGGTTGATGAAAGAATATTAGGATGGTTTGGACACATGGAAAGAATGAGTGAAGAAAGACTAGTAAAAGAGGTATGGAAGGCAGATGTGGAGGGAGTGAACATGAGGGGACGTCCTAGGATGAGGTGGATGGATGGGGTGAAGGGGGCTTTGGGGAAGAGGGGAATGTCTGTTGAGGAAGGAAGGGAGAGGACGGAAGACAGAGGTGAGTGGAGAATGGTTGTATATGGATGATGTTGTGACTGCATGAGGAGGAATAGGCGGGGGGGTGGGGGGTGGGGTAGTATGTGTGAGTAAATTTTGACGCAGCCCGAAGGGATTTCTCCCCGTCCTCTCCTTATATGCAAAGGGGGACGGAGAGGGGGGGGTCGCCGATTAAATGAAGCGGCCTTGCTGTGGATGTACTGTGTCTTGCGACACTGCTTCTGACCCAGGGCGGTGGGCAGGGTTCAGGGATGACCCGTCATCCAGGAGGTGCTCAGATGAGAGGAAGGGTGGGAGGGGTGTGGAGTGTATTTAGGGATGAAATGGGTGGGAGTGTTTTTATGCCTTTCCTTTTGTGGCTACCTCCCTTGGAAGGGGGAAAAAGCCTTGGTATATGTATGTATGTGTTCTTGTTCATTTTATACTTGTTTTGCAATATACATTACTCAATTTATTAGTGCTCCCAACCCAAAAAACCCTGATTTCCCAAAGGTCCCCCCACATCGTTGGGGAGATGTAGACATAGTTCAACTTCAATAATTAATTACTTGAAAAGTATGCATTTGCGACGGAAATGATGTACACCATTGTTCATATCACAACATTTCTCACCAGAAACACATAAGCCACACATGAAAATCGTTGGTTAGGTGAAACTATAAATTGACCGATTTTATTTCAAGTATAATTAGGCCTACAATCATTAATAATGACGATGATGATATGGTTTAACAACACAAACTGAAACTCCCCCCAATTGGAAGGCTGGGACGGTGCCCCTCACAGAGGAATTTGTAGCATGGAATTTAATGAACCATAATGCCCTTGGTTCAACTTCACTGATGGCAGGGTTCGAACTGCCATCCCCTCGACCTTCGCTGTCAGTAATGATGGCCTAACCCGCTCAGCCAGCGAGCTTCCTAATGAATGATAAATACTGATGAAAAGAAATAAGCAGGGTGTCATTACAAAGGAAGAGCATCCTAACATGGGACCTTTTGGTCCATAACTAGGTCAGATACAAAAAAAAAAATAAATAAACAAATCAATAAATATGAAATGAGTAATTAATTAATGTAGATAATAATAAACATAGATGATAATACATAAAAATGGTAAATGATAATAAACTAATAAATGAAATAAATGGCAGGTATTATAGCATATTTTCTAGGTGTTTATGTAAAGGAATCTTAAAGCTTTGAGCTATTCTAAATTGCACTGCCTCTGCGATGTTTGTGTATGTATTTACCTAGTTGTATTTTACAGGAAGGGGAGCTACGCTCATGGTGTCCCGCCTTTGTATCTCGCAGTGTCTAGGTTGCTCTGAAATTCATGAATGGTTTTTGCACGCACTATATTTTGGTCCAGTTCCAAGTGTCCACCACTGTATGTGGGAAACTGTTCATCAGATCTCTTCTATAATAATGTTTATTGAGTTTCTTTCCATGTCCGCTTGTGTTTCTCTTGGCCCAGTTTAACAAGTCTTCTCTTGAGTATTTCTGTGCCCTTCATGATTCTATAGATGGTCGGTAGGTCGCCTCTCTTCTTTGCTCAAAAGTCGTAATATAAGTAATGAAATAAACCGTGACCTCCATTCTCTTCATTCTCCTCCCCATTCTTCTACTCCTCCTCCTCATTCTCTTCATTATCATCCTTCCTCCTCCGCTTCCTCCTTGTCCTGCTCCTCCTCCTACTCCTCCTCTGCCTTCTCTTCCTCCCCTTCTGCCTTCTTCTCCTCCTCCCCCTCCTCTGCCCTCTCCTCATTCCAAAGGATTACAAAGGAGGAGCATGGTGGCAGGAGACCTTTTGGTCCATAACTAGATCGGATGCAGAAAATATATAATGATAAATGAATAAAAGAAAAATAAATTAAAATGATAATACAGTAATATAAATGATAATAAATAAGATGAATAAATGCATAGGTGTAGTTGAATAATGAACAAACAGGTAAATGGTAAATAATAATAAATTGACAGATAATTGATGATAAATATCAAGCAAATAATAAAAAACAATATAAAATAAATGGCAGGCATTACAGCATCTTGGTTAGGTGTTTATCTAAATGAATCTTAAAGCTTCGAACTGAACTACATTGCACTGCCTCTGCAGGAAGTTTGTTCCATTCATTAACTACATGGGTGGCGAAGTTGTTTCTACCCACTTCCAAATTGAATATATTTCCTGACAGTTTGAGATCATTTTTTCTTGTCTGATTCTCATTCAGTGTGAAAATTTGATCACTTGATATCAGTTCCCTTTAGAATCTTAAATACCTGTATCAAGTCACATTGGAGTCTATGCTATTTTTTTACTCCTTCACCACATCCTCTGCCTCCTCCTCCTTCACCTATTTATCCTCCTCCCTCTCCACTCCTTATCCTCCTCCCCCTCCTTATCTTCCTCCTCCTTTTACCATCTGGTGACGTAGAAAACATATCATGTCAATACAATACGAACAACATTCCAAGTGTTTCTGTAAGGGAGAACCCAAGGGACTCTTCCCCTTTTGGGTCTGCAGAATTTCAGTCGGTGAATCTCGAGGCAACGGCAAATATTATTCCTCCCCCGTCATCCGTTGCCCTTATTGTACCTTTCCAGCAAATCCCTTCCTCTCTTAATGTTTGGTACTATTTTTTATTATTCTTTATATTATTATTATTATTATGTGCTGTGGTACCATTTATTATAATTTCATATATTATTTATTATTATTATTGTGTGCTGTGTGTTGCGACACTGCTTCTGACCCAGGGCAGTGGGCGGATTGCAGGGATGACCCATCATCCAGGAGGAGCCAAGAAAAGAGGGAGGGAGGGGTGGTGAGTGGGAGTACAGTGTGTTGGGGGTGCAATGGGTGGGGGTGGATTTCATGCCTTTGTTTTTGGCTATCTCCCTTATAAGGGGGGAAAAGCCATTGATATATATGTGTGCATTTACCTAGTTGTATTTACCTAGTTGTATTTTACGGGAAGGGGAGCTATGCTCGTGGGGTCCCGTCTTCATATCTCATTTTATCTAAACTATTTTTAAATTCATGTATTGTTTTTGCACATACCACTTTCTCATCTAACTTGTTCCAACTGTCTATTACTCTGTGAGGAAAGCTGTTCTTTTTCAAATCTCTTCTATAGCTGTCTTTTTTTATTTTCTTTCCGTGTCCTCTTGTATTTCTGTCATCCCATTTTATCAGATTCTCTCTATCAGTAATTTCTATGCCTTTCATGATTCTGTAAATAGCTATCAAATCTCCTCTCTCTCTTCTTTGCTCTAGTGTCTGTAGTTTAAGTTTTTGTAGTCTCTCTTCATATGATAGTTTTGAGAGTGTTGGTGCCAGTTTTGTGATTGCTCTTTGTATTCTTTCAAGTTTTTTTATACATTTTTTTGTACTTGGTGACCATATCGTTGCTGCATATTCCAATCTTGGTCTTATCAGGGTGATTAGGATTTTCCTCACCATTTCTTCATCCAGGTATGTAAATGCCACTTTGATTGTTCTTATTAAATTATAAGTTTCTCCAAAAATCTTATTTATATGTTTCTCAGGTGACATATTATTCATAACAATGACTCCCAGGTCCTTCTCATTTTCTACTTTTTTTATTCCTTCTTCTCCCAAATTATATGATCCTGTTATTCTGTTTTTGCTTTTTCCAAATTCCATTATACTACACTTTTTTGTATTGAACTCCATCTCCCACTTCCTACTCCATTCTTGTACTTTATTTAGATCTCTCTGTAGTGATTCACAATCTTCTTCAGTTTTCACTCTTTTCAGTAGTTTTGCATCATCTGCAAAGAAGCTCATATAGCTTTCAATTCCTTCATCCATATCATTAATATATATAGCAAACATTATTGGGGCCAGAACTGTTCCCTGCGGGACACCGCTTATTACTTCATTCCATTTTGAGTGCTGATCTCTCATCACTACTCTCATTTTTCTTTCTTGCAAAAAGTCTTCCATCCAATTTAGCAATTTACCTTGTATTCCTCCTTCATATTCTAATTTCTTAAGCAACTTCTTATGTGGTACTTTGTCAAAAGCTTTTTTTAGGTCTAGAAATGCACAATCAGCCCATCCATCTCTTTCTTGTATTATATCTATTAGCCTTGAATAGAAACATATTAAATTGGTGACGCATGATCGTCCTTGTCTGAATCCAAATTGCCTTGGATTTAGTACGTTGTTTTTTTTCCAAGTATTTTACCCATCTACTTTTGATAATTCTTTCACAAATTTTTGCTATTGTACTTGTTAGAGAGACTGGTCTATAGTTGGTAGGTTCTTCTTTATTTCCTCCATTATATATAGGTACTATATTTGCTTTTTTCCAATCATCTGGAACTTTCCCTTCTTTTAAGGAACTGCTTATTATGCTATGTATTTTGTCTGCCAGTTCATTCCTGCATTCTTTCAGAATCCAGTTTGCTATTTCATCTGGCCCATGCGATTTTCTGACATCAAAATTACCCAAGTGTGTCAATATTTCATTCTTTGTTACTTCTATTTCTTCCATAGGGGGGACTTTTTCTTTCCACTCAATCTCTTCAGGTTGTATATTTTCCCTTGTAAACACTGATTTAAAATGTTTGTTCATAATTTCTGCCATTTCCATTTCCTCAGTGTATTCAACTCCTCCTTGTCTTAATTTCTCCAAGTCTTGTTTGTTTTTCAGTTTATTGTTTACAAATCTGTAGAATAGTTTTGGTTGATCTTTACACTTTTCTATAACATCTTTTTCATATTTTCTTATTTCCTCTCTGCACTTTTGTACATATTCATTTCTATAACCAGTATATATTTTCCATTTTTCAGGTCTTCTGTCTTTTTTCCATCTGGTCCAGGCTTTGTCTCTTTTGTCTTTTAACTCCCTACAACTTTTGTTGTACCAGCATTTTACATATTCTTTTTCTTGTTTTTGTCTTGGGACATACTTTTCCACTCCTTTTTTGTAAATTTTTGTCAAAATATTCCATTTCTCTTCCACTGATGTTTCTTCTTTGTATATTTCTTCCCAGTTTTCTTGTTGGAAGAATTCTCTTATTTTATCAAAGTTTGTTTTTTCATACATCATTCTTCCTTTTCTATATTGTTCATTTCTTTTCATATATTTTTCTTCATTAAGTTCCAGTTCAATCAATATGTGGTCACTTTTACCTATTGGTGTTTTATATTCAATCTTGTCCACTATTCTAGGTTCAGATGTAATTATTAAGTCTAGCCTCGATGGTTCTTCTTCATTTCTATACCTAGTGTTCTCTTGTATCCATTGTGTCATTGAATGGTCAGTAATCATCTCAAGTAGAGCATTTCCCCATGAGTCATCACCACTCTTTACTGTCATTTCTTCCCAGCAGATTTCTTTGCAATTAAAGTCGCCCATCATAACTATTCTTCCCCCGTCTTCCATTATTTTAGTTAATGCTATCTTTGTGTCCTCTAGCATACTTTTATATTCACTCTCCTCCCATGAGGCTGTTTTCGGAGGCACATAATTGATCACAAATTTTCTGCTCTTCTTATCTCTGTCTTCCACTTCTATCATAATCATCTCTACTGTATTCTTTCCATATATGACACCTTTCACGTTTATATCCTTCTTAGTCAGGAACATAACTCCACCCCCTTGCTTTTTCTCTCTGTTTCTAATCCAATAATTGTATGCATCATGTCCTACACTGTTGGGTGGTAGTGGGCCTTTTAATTTTGTTTCTACAATTCCCATTATGTCCGGTTCTTTTTCTTTCAAATAATCATTCAGCTCATTCAATCCTGTTATTAATCCATCTATATTTGTGTAAGACACTCTTAGTTTTCTGCCACTTCCATTGTGTTCTCTGTTTCCCTTATGTTTTTCTTTTGTATGTCGAACTTCCTTAGTTTCATGTTCACTACTCTCCAATAGAATCTCTCTTTCTCTGACTCCGTTCTGTTCTCGTTTTTTGCCTTAGCTTCCAGTCTTTTCTGCTTTTCTTCCTCTCTTTCCTCTTTATTCATTTCTCTTTTTATCCATATCTTTTTGTATTGTTCACTTGTTGCTAGTTTCCCTGTTTTGGATAAGATATTCTCTGCCGTTGTTTGTGACTTGAATTTAATCTTAATTGGTCTGGTCTTGTCTGTGCTATACTTTCCGAGTCTAAATTTCTCTTCGATTTGTTTCATAATTTCTGGTTCATCTTCCTGAACTGATTCTAGTAATTGGCTTACTTTTTCATTTTCCTCTTTGATTCTTGTGGTTCTATCTGTGTTGTGTTTCTCTTCCATTCCTAATATAATTATACATTTCTTCTTGTCTGCTAAATCCCTTACTATATTCTCCTTTTGTCTCATCACTTTAATAACTGAGTCTTCATTATGTTCTTTCAATTGCTGTTTGACTATGTCAGTGAATGAAACCTTATTTCCTTCTTGGGTTTTCTTCCAATTTTTACTTTCTTTAGCTATCGTTTCTCTGTTTTCTTTACTATTCTTCTTCAATTCCTCATTCTCCACCTTTACCTCTTTTAACTGTCTTTTTAGGTCTTCTATTTCATCAGTTAAGTTTTTATTCGCCTTTTCCAGTTCTTCCAATCTTTCAACCCTTTGTAAAATGGTGTTCATATGACCTAACCTACTCTCCAAGTCCTCGATCACCTTATCAACCTTCTTCTCTAGTCTTGTCAGTCGGGGGGGGGGTTTGTGTCCCCCCCACTCTCTTTAAATCCCTTGAAAATATTCTCATCACTTTCTACTGTATTGTTCCTATCTATACTTCTAATCTTTACATTCTTATTAGACATTCCGTCGTCCTCCAGCTCGTCTTGTGGTCTTTTGTTTACTTTACGGCGGTCTATTTGGACCAAGTCCTCTACTTCCTCATTACCTTCCATTTTCCCAGCAATCCCTCCCCTTCTCCTCTTTCCTTACTTTCCCACTACCCCACGAGCAATTTCCCCCCACCCTGCAAATACAAAAAGGCACTTCTCTTTGCGTTGGGATCCACAATTTGCACTTTTCTTCAGAACGTTCTTCAAGCCGTCCATTCGTTGAAAGTGTGTGTGTGTGTGTGTGTGTGTGTTATTTTGACAAATGGAAATAAACTCCACCGCAAGGACTTGAACCTTTGCCGTAGTGACTGCTTATTCTGAAACAAAGGCAATAGCATTTGTCAAAATGACACAGCTTATTGGAGGGCTTGCCATAATAAAGACTTGGTGAAATTAGAATAGAGACCGAGCTGGCCTAGTACCGTCAGGGAACCTCCAGGTTGAGATGGTGGTTCCTTTTATAGTACAGCCTTGGTGGCTTGATGCTATCGCCTTTGTTTCAGAATAAGCAGTCACTATGCCAAAGGTTCAAGTCCTTTCGGTGGTGTTTATTTCCATATATATATATATATATATATATATATATATATATATATATATATATATATATATATATATATATATATATATATTCTGATTAAAGTCAACTGCGCTAATAGCTTTGGCTATTTTAAGATACAACTTCTTCAGTTGGAAGAATATCTTTTTTTCTCCATAGTTCAAAGTATGAACAAAATCATTCATGATGTCAATGATGCTGATGAATGCCGAAAAATATAATAATATTATGTAACAGTACAAAAAGCTGACACCGAAAACTTAATTTTTTTCGCCTCCTGCAGAGGCTTCTTCAGGGCGAGAACTACAACTCCGATGGCTATAAGGTCTACTATCGATGAAGAGTAAGCTGACCGTCACGCTTTTTGAAGCAGGGAAAGTTGGAAGTAGGAGAGATCACCGAAGGTACCGTATATACTCCTCTATAGGTCGATCTCGTGTAAAGGTTGACCCCCCATTTTTGGCCAAAAATTCTAGAATTTTCCATATACCTCATGCATAGGTCGAGTGGCTTGTTTTTGTTTTGGTGCTTTGAGCATTCCACTGTCTTAATGCTTTGAAGTGGCGTGGCTTGCCTGGTATAGCAATTGATTATTATGGTTTTTTCACTTCATTAATTCTGATGTATTTTGGTTTATGTTTTTTCAAGTTGATTGATTTTAATATCTAATAAGTTTCACTGAAGTTGCCATTTCAGCAGAGTGAAAAACTTGAACAGATTACCAAGTTGTTGTTTTTTCATGAAAGTAGCAGTTGCCGACAAGACTGACGAGTTAAACACCATATGAGGACGGAGCCTTTATTTGTACAATGTTTCGCTTATTACAGCCTTTTCAAGTACAAGTTGAGATACATATGCTTGAGATTAAATAAGGGGAAAGGAGGGAACGGGGAGAGAAAAGAAATGGGGGGAAGGAAGAGGAGGAGGAGGAGGGTGATTGAACACTGGGAAAGGTTGAGAATGCTGGCCCAAACGTCCGTGGACAAAATGTTCACAAAGGGTGGTTTAAATATTTTAATTTTTTTTGCTGGCCATGGGTATTAGGGGAATTATGTGGGGCGAGATGTTGAACATATCCCTATTTTGTTCAATAGTGTTCGTTCCTTGAATGATCGCTGCTTCTAAACACTTCCTGCAGATTTTGTCTGGTTCTTTTATCAGCAGCTCTGCATTCTTCCAGTCCATAAGATGGTTTTCCTTGTTTCTATGTGTCACACATACATAGGTGGTGACATCATGTCTGACGTCGTAATGATGTTCACGTATTCCTGTATTCAGGTTGTGTGATGTTTCTCCTATGTAAACTTTATCACATCCTGAACACGGAATACGATAAACACCAGCTTTGGTGCCCAGTGTTTGGTTGTTGTGTATTTTCGTCTTCGTGATGTCTTTCATCGTCCTGCTTGTCTGGCACACTACTTCCAAATTGGTGGTTCTTAAAATATGTGTCAGGTTGGTGGCAATGTCGCTGGTTGGCAACACGAGACGTCTTGTTGTGTAGCAGGACAGCACAACAAGGCGTCTCGTGTTACATTGTTTTGGTAATGGTAACAATAATATATACCATATAGAAAGCTAAATTTGAGAATATCACAGCATTTTATTATTTTTCAACCAACTATGGGCACTATAATAGTATACATGATATAATAAGCTTGCCTGTGCTAAGAATTTTAACAAACAGGTAAACCCACAGTATGGGGTTACCGTATCTAGAAGGAATTTCACATGTTTTGGTACATACCGTGTATTTCATGTCCCCATTGTTTACTGGTAGTAAATAGTAGGTAAATATTTTGATTTCTGAACCTAAAGAAAAGGTAAGAGTTCTTCCTAGCCTTTCTTGTCATGTCTGGATTTCAACCTAACCTAACAACCTAGAAGGAATTTCACATGTTTTGGTACATACCGTGTATTTCATGTCCCCATTGTTTACTGGTAGTAACTAGTAGGTAAATATTTTGATTTCTGAACCTAAAGAAAAGGTAAGAGTTCTTCCTAGCCTTTCTTGTCATGTCTGGATTTCAACCTAACAAGATTATTACTTGTGTATAGGTCGACCCCTAGGTTTTGGCCTAAATATTTTTCCTTAAGATTTCGACCTATAGATGAGTATACAAAGTACCTAGGTGAGGTCACCGGGAAAAGACAGGGTCCGAGGAAGTCACTAGGTGAGGTCACAAGAGAAGGTGGTGTAGGAAGAAGAATGACTTTGGGAGAGATCACTAGGCGGAGTAGAGGATGTTGAGAGGAGTCCCTGGGTGAGGTCACTAGGAGGGATAGGGAAGGTCATCATTCTCATCACAGACTGCAAAGAGGAAGCTCTAGCTTGGCTTCTAGTTCTTGGTCCTTTGTGATGGGGGTATTGGTGTTGCTGAGGGTCCTGGCAACCACTATGTTCCTGAGGGGGTTCAGGGTCAAGTTGTCTATGAGATCGTTGGTGGGCAAGGTGTTCCTGGGGGTGGGCTGATGGGAGGATGAAGTCTGTGGCTTGTTGTATGTTGATGGAGGGCTGTTGAGTTGTGATAGATACAGCTTCAGCGATCTGCAATCTTTTAAGATTTATTTCTTTGTGGAGTATAATAGTGTTGTGTATTAATGTGTTCATTGGGGGGTTCATGTCGTGGTGGTCAATGTAAGGGGGAAGAAAGCCTTTGGTATGTATATGTATGTGTATATGAGCCATACATTAGCCCAATTAGTTTGATTCCTGGAACATGCTTTGGGCATTGTCGCATTTTTAGGGTTATATGTATTATTATTATTATGTGGGAGTGGATTTATGCCTTTGACTACCTCCCTTGTAAGGAGGAAAAAGCTGTTGGTATATCTATGTATTATTTTGTTATATATATATATATATATATATATATATATATATATATATGTGTGTGTAAATATAGTTTTTATTACTTTATTATTTATACATATATTTTTTATTACTTTTTTTTTTTAGTATATCAGTACAATATTAAATTTGATACAACTAGAAAGATTCCTTATCATATATAGTTTTTAAGTTTGTAGTTTAAATTGTAACCATATATTGGAAGGTTATTTCATTGCTTTGTTGGATAAACTGAATTGTGTAACTTTGATTAATCTTTGTCAGAATATAGCCTCCTTGTAGATGGATTAGAAAAGAAAATTATAATAGTGACTCCCCGTTTTGGCTGAGTAGGATTTTGAATGTCTGATTTTTACACGAGTTTGTTTGTGCCAGCAGGTGCATCCACTGCTGCATCAGAAACGGGTTAGAAGTGTCCAGATCTTCACTGCGGCGCAAAGAATACCGCTGACCTCTTGAATTGTGCCAAGTGCAAGTTCCCCAAGAGAATGAATGAGTCCAGTACTATGGGTTTTGCCGCTGCTAAAGGTGGGGGAATTAGGGCGTGCACACGTAAGACCCTTCGTCCACGGGGAGCTAAGATGAGAGGGAAATGAGGGTGGTGGATGGGAGTGGCCTTTGGGTTGGCTACCTCCCTAATAAGGGGTAAAAAGGGCATCTGTTCTGAGTAACGACTGCCGCTCACCTCGGATGTGAAGTGATTTTGACATCACTGTATTTTCCTAGTTGTGTTGTATGGGAAGTGGAGCTACACTCGTGGTGTCCCATCTTTGTATCTAGCAGTGTCTAGTTTGCTCTTAAATTTGTGTATGGCTTTTGCTCACTATATTGTTTTGTCGTAAGAGGCAACAAAAAATGGGACAGGGGATGGGATAAGGAGTCCTGCCACCTGTAGCCCCAAAGGGGACATTCCTAGAAAAGGTAAAGGCATAAGAAGGTCTGGGAATTTTCCAACCAGTAGCCTAGGGTTTGGGTCTTTTAATGTGTGTGCATGTGGTACAGATGAAAGTAAAAGGGAAGAGATAGGCAGTATGTTTGTGAAAAGGAAGATGGATGGGTCGGCTTTAAGTGAAACTTAAATTGAGAGGAAAGGGCGAGTCTGAGTTTGGGAGTGTAGTTGGGAGGTTCTTAGGAGTGAAGAGAGGGTGAGGGAGAGAAGGGGTGGCTCTACTAGGAAGTGAAGAGATAAGTAAGCATATAGTGGAGTGGAAGGAGGTTTCTTCAAGGTTGATGTGGATGAAGGTGAAGCTGGGAAGGGAGATGTGGGTTTTTTTAAGTGTGTATAGGCCTGGTAGTGAGAAGAGTGTAGAGGAAAGGGAGGCTTTTTGGGTAGATATAAATGATGTTGTGACTGCATGAGGAGGATTTTGCGGGGGGGTGTTGAGTGGGGTAGTATGTGTGAGTAAATTTTGACGCAGCCTGAAGGGATTTCTCCCCGTCCTCGCCTTATATGCAAAGGGGGACGGAGAGGGGGGGTCGCTGATTAAATGAAGCGGCCTTGCTGTGGATGTACTGTGTCTTGCGACACTGCTTCTGACCCAGGGCGGTGGGCATGGTGCAGGGATGACCTGTCATCCAGGAGGTGCTCAGATGAGAGGGAGGGTGGGAGGGGTGTGGAGTGTATTTAGGGATGAAATGGGTGGGAGTGTTTTTATGCCTTTCCCTTTTTGGCTACCTCCCTTGGAAGGGGGAAAAAGCCTTGGTATATGTATGTATGTATGTATAGAGAGATTAGGGAGAAATGTCAATGTAGGTGTATTGGTAGACCTTAATGTTAGGGTAGGAAATGAACCAATAGATGGAGTGATTGGGAAGTATGGAGTTCCAGGTAAAAATCGTAGTGGAGAATTGATGGAGATGTGTCTTGAAAGAGAGTTGATGATAGTAAATACAGTGTTTAGGAAGAAAGTCAAGCATAAGTACACATGGGAGAGGGTGGTGGATGGAAGGGAGTTTTCTTCAAGGTTGATGTGGATGAAGGTGAAGCTGGGAAGGGAGATGTGGGTTTTTGTAAAGTGCGTATGGGCCTGGTAGTGAGAAGAGTGTAGAAGAAAGGGAAGCTTTTTTGGTAGATTTAAATGAGTGCCTAGAGGGATTAGGGAGAAACATCAATGAAGTAGTACTGGGAGACCTTAATGCCAGGGTAGGAAATAAACCAATTGACGGAGCGGTTGGGAAATGTGGAGTGAGGGGAAAGAAAAATAGTGGAGAGTTGATGATGTGTGTAGAGAGTTGATGATAGCAAACACAGTGTTTCAGAAGAAAGTCAAGCATAAATACACATGGGAGAGGGTGGTGGATGGAAGGGTGGTAGATAGAGCATTAATGGACTATGTAGTGGTAGGTAGGAGTATAATAGGAAGAGTTAAGGATGTACATGTACTAAGGGGAGAGGGTGGGGGAATATCAGATCATTTTTTGGAGGAAGGTAAGTTGAGAGTGGAGGATAGATGGAGAAAGAGGAAAAGGACAAAAGGTTGGGAGGTGCTTAGAGTGAACTCTAAAGGAAAAGGAGAAGGAGTACAAGAAGAAGCTGAAGGAGGAGTGGGAGGGAGTGAAGGATAGAGTAGGGCTAGGAGTGGAGGAGAAATGGGGATGGTTCAAAGAGGGAGTCATAAGGTGTGCAAAGATTGTGTGTGGAACAAGGAGGGCGGGAAGAAATAGAAGGAAGGGTAGTGAATGGTGGGATGAGGAAGCAAAGAAAGGTGTAGCAGAGAAGAAGCTGGCATTCATAGATTGGCTGCAAATTAGGACGAGGGGATCGTATGAGATGTGCAAAGTAAAGAGATAGGAAGTTAAGCATAAGATAAAGGAAGCAAAGAGGAGAGCAGATGTGAAATGGGGTAAGAGTATGACAGAAAACCTTGAAAGTAATAAAAAGATGTTTTGAAAAGAAACTAAAAGAGGAAGAGGAGGCAAATCAAGTCGAGAAGAAAAGGTAAAAGGTGCAGATGGAGAGATGATAATGGAAGAGAAGGCAGTGAGAGGAAGGTGGGCAGAGTATTTTAGGGAGTTGCTAAATTTGGAGGAGGATAGGGAGGGAAAGGTAGTTGCAGTGGGAAGCACTAAGAAAATGAGAGTGATAAGTGAGTAAAATGGAGAAATAGGGAAGGATGAAGTGAAAGCAGCTGTTAAGATGATGAGAGCAGGTAAGGCATCTGGGTTGGATGGATGCCATGCAGAATGAAGAACGGAGGTACAGTTATGGTGGATTGGCTGATGAGGTTATTTAATGGTTCTTTAAGAGAAGGTAGAGTGCTGGAGGACTGGAGGAGTGCCTGTATAATTCTGCTTTACAAGTAAAAGGGGGAGAAGTGTGAGTGTAGTAGTTTCAGAAGGATCAGCTTTTTGAGTGTAGTCGGGAAGGCTTATGGGAGGGTCTTGATTGATAGGATTAAGAGAGGAACAGAGGGAGTAATTGGTGAGGAACAGTGTGGGTTTAGGACAGTTAGGGGTTGTGTAGATCAGATTTTTGTGGTAAAACAGATATATGAGAAAGCTATAGGAAAAAGTAAAGATTTTTTTTTTTTTTTTTCTATGGATTTGGAAAAGGCTTATGACAGGGTAGACAGGAAGACACTGTGGGAGGTACTGCAGATATATGGGATAGGAGGAAAGCTGTTTAGAGCAGTCTAGAGTTTTTACAAGAGCAGTACAGCTTGTGTTAGGATTAGAAATAGAGTGAATGGTTTGAGGTAAAGGTGGGACTTCGTCAGGGATGTGTCATGTCACTATGGCTGTTCAACTACTTGTACATGGATGGGGTGGTGTGAGAGGTAAATGCAAGGGTAGTGGGTCAGGGATTGGAGATGGTTAAAGAAAATGGAGAAAAATGTAAGATAAGCCAATTGTTGTTTGCTGACAACACTGCACTTGTAGCAAGGTTAGAGGAGGGATTAAAGAAGTTAGTGAAGGAGTTTGGGAAGGTGTGCAAAAGAAGGGAAGTTGAAGGTAAATGTGGGTAAAAGGTGATGAGATGTACAAGGGGAGAGAGTGGCAGCAATTTGGAAATGAGTATTAAGGGAGAAAGATACTTGGGGGGCAAATGTGGCAGGAAAGGGAGGAGTGGAGGTTGAGGTAGAATGTAGACTGAGAAGCAAGTAAATGCCTTGGGGGATTAAAAAGTGTAATGAGAAATAGACACTTGGGAATGGATGCTAAGAGGAGATTGTATAATGGGGTGATTGTGCTGATAACACTGTATGGGGCAGAAACATGGAGTGTAAGAGATGAGTTTAAATGTGTTTGAGATTAAATGTCTGAGAATTATGCTAAGGGTTACTAGGCTGGGTAGAGTGAGAAAGGAAGTGAGGAGGAGAGTGGGGTGGAAAAGGGAGTTGGGAGATAGGGTGGATGAAAGAGTATTGGGATGGTTTGGACACATGGAAAGAGTGAGTGAAGAAAGACTAGTAAAAGTGGTATGGAAGGCAGAAGTGGAAGGAGTGAACATGAGGGAGTGACCAAAGATGAGGTGGATGGATGGGGTAAAAGGGGTATTCCCTTCCCACTTTCATGGAAACAGTCACACACTAACACACTAAAGACCAACAGTCCAAAGTTTTTTCCCAGAGAGATCTTTTGGGAGTTCTGGGGACCCAGAAATCGTTGAGTGTTTCAGTAGACTGTAGTCTTACTCATCCATTTTTAAGAATTATTTGAGACAAATGAGAGAGTGATAGCTGGGGACGGGTAAAAGAAGATGGGCTAAGAATACGTTTATTGTCCTAACATTTCAGTCTCTGTGACCTTCTTCGGAGGACTGGGTCATAGAGACTGAAGCGTTAGGACAATAAACGTATTCTTAGCCCATCTTCGTTTACCCTTCCCCACCTATCACTTGCTCGTCCATCTTTACGTCATGTTACCCGTGGAGCCGCACCCTCGTTTTACGCACAATTTCATTTGCAGGTGAAGGAACCCCTGTCCAGGCTTCAGCAGGTGGTGGACAAATCAAATGGCGAGGCAATAGGGGAGGAGAAGTCGCTCATGGATGCAAGCCACGACGTTCTCGGAGAGTGGCTCGACGCAGTGGAAGGACATGCCATCATGGACAGCAGCATCTTCATGGCCCTGCAGCATCTTCATGGCCCTGCAGCAGTACCATGAGAACGATTTCAACAACAACATGAAAGCTCTCAATGTAAGGACAGGTGTGGGAACAAGCTTTTTGACTCCTGATCCAGTGCGATCTTTTCCTCAGGTGATCTTTTTTTTTTTTTTTTTCGTCCTCCCTTCTCTGACCACACAAAGCCGTAGTTGGTTCGTGTGTTACGGAGGATTGCAGGAGAGAATGACATAGGAGTTGTTTTGTTAATTATATTTTAAAATTGGTTTAGCGGGGGTGGGGGCTGAGGGAGTATGTGTGAGAAATAATTTGACACAGCCCAAAGGGATTTCTCCCTGTCTTCTCCTTTTCCGCATGAGGGGACGGAGAAGGGGGAGTCGCCGATTTAATGAAGCAGCCTTGTTATGGATGTGCTGTGTCTTGCAACACTGCTTATAACCCAGGGCAATGGACGAGATGCAGGGATGACCCGTCATCCAGGAGGTGCCAAGGTAAGAGGGAGGGAGGAGGGTGGAGGGGAGTGGAAGATATAGGAAATGGAATGGGTGGGAGTTGTTTCTATGCCTTTTTTTTTTTGCTACCTCCCTTGTAAGGGGGAAAAAGCCTTTGGTGTATGTATGTATGTATCTATGTTTAGCTCTAGTAAGAATTCACCTTTTAACTTGGATGATGTCAACTGATGGTATTTCATATTTACTTACACACTGTTGACGCTCTTGCAGGTGCTCCCTGCTGGCATCATCATGAGGGTGTCTGAGTATGTGCCGGAAATTGTAGCCTTTGTACAGAAGATTATTCTCAATGGCTTTGCACATTCGTCTAATGGATCGGTCTATTTTGACGTCGCCAAATTCGACGCAGACAAAGCACATTACTATGCTAAGGTAGGTCAAAGCATTTCTCGTTCTTCACTCAGTCTCCCTCAGTCCATTGTAATGATTCGTGCTGTATTTACCTAGTTGTATTATACAGGAAGGAAGCTATGCTTGTGATGACCCGTCTTTGTATCTTTCAGCACCAAGTTTTTTCTTTAAATCCTGAATAGTGTTTGTACACACCGTTTCTTTGTCTAATTTGTTCCAAGTATCTATCACATTTTGTGGGAAGCTTTTTTCCTCTCCAGATCTCTTTTTAGTAATTCTCTTTTTTTTTATTTTTTTCTTGTCCTCTTGTTTTTTCATTGTCCCATTTCAATAAATCATTCTTATCTAAGATTTCCATTCCTTTCATGATTCTATAGATAGTAGGTCTCCTCTTACCTTTCTTTGTTCCAGAGTCTGTAATTTTAATTTAGACAGTCATTTAGTGGTGCTACTATAGCGTGAGGTCTACCATTTCCATGCATTTATTTTAGCAATAAACACGTATTTTGTACATATCCTAGGAGCAGCTTGGATAGATAATTGGATTTCTAATTACATTTATATTAAAGGAAGAAATGTAAAAATAAACATGTTATCATATATTTCCATACATTTATTCTAGTGATACATACTTTGTACATCTTCTAAGACTGACACAAATAGGTTAGGTCAGGTCAGGTCATGTGGACAGGTCACATTTTTTATGTATTTGGGTAGGACACATGTTTGATTGGACCACAGGTGAGGGGAGCGTCCCGGAGGAACAACGCAGATCACGCGGTAGAGTTCAGGCTGCACCTGGGTAGGTGACATATGGCGGTAGGTAGACCTCACACTATAGTACCACCCACTTAGTTGTGTGTTAACTGGTCAGACTATGTTAGGGGATTAGAATAATACCACTATGTTCCCCAGTAGGTTATAAAAGGTCAATAGACTTTCGAAACTTTCCCATATTTTGTAATATTCAGAGTCGAGGGAAAAGTACACTGATTGAATTACCCCATTATGAAGAGGATTAAGGCTTACATAATTAGTCCAGTACAATTAATTGTCCATCATCCAGGAGGTGCCAAGATAAGAGGGAGCGAGAGGGGAGTGGAGTGGAGTGTGATAGGGATGGAATGGGTGGTGGGAGTGGTTCCTATACCTTTTTCTTTTGGCTACCTCCTGTGTAAGGGGGAAAAAAGACTTTGGTATAATATGTATGTATGTAAAATTAATCGTCGACTTTTTTGCTCGATCTCAGTTGGTACCAGAAGCTTACGGCAACCAAGAAGTGTTGCAGGAAGGTGAGGGAGATTGTCTTTATCGGAAGACTACCAGAAGGAGAAGAGAAGCGCCAACGACTTTGCCCTTTGGAAGGCTTCCAAACCTAGAGAACCCTCTTGGGATTCGCCTTGGGGTCCCGGGTGACCCGGGTGGCACGTTGAGTGTTCTGCTATGGCATCCAGCATACTCGGAGATTCTGTGGACATTCACACAGGTCAGTATTTTCTTAAAAAGAAAAGGAAAGAAAAAAAAAGTAAATAGATAAGTACTCATATATATATATACCAAGTTTTTTTTTTCCACCTTACAAGGGAGGTAGCCAAAGTCAAAAGGTATAATTACATTCCCACCCATTTTATCCTCACCCACTGCCAGGGCCCCAACAAGGGGAGGGGCAGGTGGGGGCAATGCCCCAAGGTGGCATTTACTTGTTTATTTATTTATTTATTTATTTTTTTTTTGGGGGGGGGATCTTTGGTGAAAAGAATGTAAGGCAAATTCCCCCTAATGTACTTTTAATGCATGATTTGTTTATTTTGAGTTGTGTGTATAAACATTGTTTTGTGGATGAAAGTGGCATGTGAATCGTGCCAGTGACCATCAGATGTGGAAGGTGGTGATGGTAGTGGTGGTGTGTGTGTGGAGGGGGGTGGGGGCACTTTTGGACTCGCCCCAGGGGGGGGGGACTTACCCTCGTCAGGGCCCTGCCCACTGCACTCCCACTCAGCACCCCTCCCTCCCTCCCTCCCTTCCTCAATAGATAAAAAGAAATAATGAACACAGCATAACAGGAAAATTTGTATGAAATGAATATACCTTCTTCATATGTATTTATGCCTGGTATGTGTCTTGATTGGGTTGATGAAAGAGTATTAGGATGGTTTGGACACATGGAAAGAATGAGTGAAGAAAGACTAGTAAAAGAGGTATGGAAGGCAGATGTGGAGGGAGTGAACATGAGGGGATGTCCTAGGATGAGATGGATGGATGGGGTGAAGGGGGCTTTGGGGAAGAGGGGAATGTCTGTTGAGGAAGGATGGGAGAGGACAGAAGACAGGGGTGAATGGAGAATGGTATATTGATGATGTTGTGATGCATGAGGTGGAATGGGTGGGGGGATGGGGGGTGAGGCAGTATGTGTGAGCAAAATTTGACGCAGCCCGAAGGGATTTCTCTCCGTCTTCTCCTTTTATGCATGGGGGGACGGAGATGGGGGTTCGCCGGTTTAATGAAGCGGCCTTGCTGTGGATGTGCTGTGTCTTGCGACACTGCTTCTGACCCAGGGCAGTGGACAAGATGCAGGGATGACCCGTCATCCAGGAGGTACCAAGATGAGAGGGAGGGAAGAGGGTGGAGGGGAGGGGAGTGTATTAGGGATGGAATGGGTGGGAATGGTTTTTATGCCTTTTTCTTTTTGGCTACCTCCCTTGTAAAGGGGGAAAAGCCTTTGGTATATGTATGTATGTGCTTACACGGGAGTTCAAGAAAGAAAATTAAGTCTTATGATAGTTACATTATATACCAAGAGAAAGAACATGGGATGGTGGGAAATGGTTGTGTGTGGATGGTATTTTGACACAAGCAAAGGGATTTCTCCCCTTGTCTTGTTTCCACATGAGGGGACAGAGAGGGGGAGCCACTATGTAAGTGAAGTGGCCTTGCTGTGGATGTGCTGTGCCTTGCTGCATTGCTCCTGACCCAGGTAGTGGGCAGGAGACAGGGATGACCTGTCATCCAAGAGGAGCTAAGATGGAGAGGGAAACAAAGGTTGTGGATGGGAGTAGGTGTGTCTCTGTGACTTGGCCACCCCCCTTATATGGGGGAAGAATTCCTTGGTATATATATACAAATAGATCTATTATATGCCAAGAGGCTTCTTCCCAGTTATGAGACAAGGTACATACATGCATATACCAAAGGCTTTATTCCCCTCTTATAAGGGAGGTAGCCAGAAAACAAAGGTATAGAAACCAGACCCACCCACTCCACTCCCCTCCACCCTCTTCCCTCCATTTCATCTCGGCACCTCCTGGATGACGACTCATCCCTGTATACTGTCCACTGCCCTGGGTCAGAAGCAGTGTCGCAAGACAGCACATCCACAGCAAAGCCTCTTCATTAATTCGGTAACCCTGACCCCCCCTCTCTGTCCCCTCATGCCAAGTCAAAATAGGCTTGTTACCTCGACTTCGTATGGGGATGCTCATAGAGCATCACTCCTTGCACCAAAAGTCAAGGTATTGACAGTTTGAACCCAACCACCAGCGAGTTGGACCAAGGGCATGGTAAAATTCCAGGCTACAAAGTCCTCTGTAAGGGGCACCATCCTAGCCTCCTGATAGGGGGAGTTCATGATGTTAAACCAAATCAAATCGTCAGATGGGGCGTTAACCTATTCAATACGAGTCAAATTCTCGCAAACAGCATTGGATGCCTGAGGTACAACAATTGATGCATCACACTACTCGCATTATAAAATATAAAGTGTCACGGATGCTATATTACTCGTTCTCTTTCACTTAGTAATAATAAACAGAGAAAATGTGATCAACCCAGTTCACAGAATTTGGGGGCCATTTAGTTACAACTACAAAATGAATATAATCAAGATGCCAACATTGACAACCTTGTGGGTAAACGACCTACCTTTTATGGCTTGCATTCAAAGGGAGTGACAATTTAGCAAAAATCACCGTATCCGAGAAATACTTATCTGGACCTCCCCATGTCCATGACGGAATTATGTACGTATTTGTGTGACGTATCTGTATCCAGGGAGGTATATTTTAGGAGAAATTCTAAAAATATATTCTCAGGTTGATATATAGAGAATTCCAGTTCTCTCTCTCAGGAAATCTTAACTTCTATTATGTTTGCAAACTTGTGTAGAAAGATTGATGTCCCTGTTGTTGATATGATGTGACGGCATTGCAGAGATACGATGGAAGGAGCTCACAAGTACCACAAACTGGGGACGGAGTTCCACTTGCACGTGGCTGACCTGACGAGGAGGAAGGGCGACACGTCCAACATTTGCAGAGAAGCGGAATTGGGATTTTTGGAGGCATTCAATGAAGGATGGTTTGTATAGTTTGTATTGTTTACATGTGTTCTTTCATACATCACACATAATTCATAGATGCATGAACATGTGGAATACTTAAAAGGTGATATAGCCGTGGCTAAACAATACACGAGTTAAAGTCTAAATACAGTAAACCCTTGATATAATGGACAATATGGGGACGGGTCTGTCGATATATCTGTCATATCCCGAAATTTGTATGGTATTAGAAATGAGTAGTATTAGAAATTACAGTAAACCCTTGCTATGACGGATGATATGGGGACGGGTCTGTCATTATATTTGAAGATCCATTATAACCGAGGATCCCTCGCTATAACAGAGGAAAATCCGTTAAAGCGAGGGATTGTCCGGTCAGATTTTTTGTCTGTTATATCTGATATCCGGTATATCGAGGGTCTACTGTATGATAATTAGAAATCAAGGATATAGATCAAGTTGGAAGTGTACATGATTTTGAGGTTAGGTACAATAAAAAAAAAAAAACTAAAGAATAGGAGATGTGACCCAACAAGCATTGCTCCGTTCCTGTATACTACAATTCGGTAAATACACGTACAGTAAACCTTCTATAAATCGCCATAATAGGGCACAGTTCATGCCAACTCATAAGATTTTTTGAATTATGAGTCATACCCTATTTCTATCTATCTGTATAACTAGGGCATTTCCCCCCATATCAGGGAGCTAGCCAAGACAAGAGCCACATAACCACTCCCACACATTTCGTTCCTACCCATTCCACTTCCATCCACCACCCTTTCCTCCCTCTCATCTTAGCTCCTTGTGGATGAGGGGTCAGTTGCTAGCCAAAAGAAACTGTTTTAGACCATTAACCTTGAAATTCTGTTGCCTGATGCCAAGTGTGTGTAAATTCAACACCAATTAGTTGGAATTGTGCAAACTAATGGGCATTAGATTTATTCAGAACTCGAAATCGGTTGCTAGGAATAGGGATGCAGCTGTTCTGGCATTGCTGACTTATGAGTAATTATGACTCAAACTTAAGTTGAACAATGTTATTGACTGGTGTAGGGTTTGCAGAGCTGAGCATATTACGGCCAGACAGGTAGTGCGTTACCGTCAATGTGTTACCGAAAAATCTGGGGTGCATTTCTGTCAATGCATTACCGATTTTTATTTCCTTAGAGCGGTTCACCTGTTTGCCCAGAGGGAAGAGGGTGGAAAAAAGCCTTTGGTATATGTATGTATGTATGTAGAGTGGTTCATGTTACTGTGTATGTATACAGGGTGTTCGGGATAAATTTGATAATTTTTTTATCTTTTGTCAATTCAGAACCATTTGAAGGATTTAACAGTGGTAAAGTGCAATGGATAGCTCATTCTGTGTACTATTGGTGGGTGTGAGAGCTAGAGAGCATGGACGAATGGAAAGCACCAGAATATTGGAAGAGATTGACCTGCATCATGATGATTCGCGTTGGATTAAAAAATTCGGAAAACCTAGCTGCAGCTCAGTGCTCCCTGAATACAGTGAAGGCTGTGAGATGTGAGCTGGAGAATTGTGATGGAGATGTCGAAGCAGTGGCTAGCAGGAAGGATCATAGCAGGTGTCCTGACTCTGTCCACACAATGAAATTTGTTGAGAATCTGCAAAAAAAGGTGCAGCAAGACCAGGCAGGGCAATGCAGACCTTGGCGAGAGAGATGGGCATTGGAGTGGTGACTATGAAGAAAGTGCTGAACAAGATCTTTGCTAGTCCCCATACAAGAGGTGCAAGGGCCAACTACTTACTTTCAAGGTACAAGAGCACCTTACGAAAGCCAAGAAACTCCTCAACAAGGTCAAACACCCAGTCACCCCATAAACACCCCCCCACCCCCACCCCTTAGCCAAAAGATTTTTGTTGATGACCCTAGCTTGTCTTTGACCATGGACAGGAATGCTCATAGGATTTGCCGCCCTCACCCTATGACAGATGTTTTAGGATGAGGTTTTTGGGGTAGTGAATAGATAGGGGGTCCCTCACCCTTTTCCTTTGTGAATTCCCCTATCCCTATCCTTCATATTTGCTACCCTACTCCCCTTTTTCACCATCTTTCTCCAATACTTGTTAAGGAAGGTTCTGGTATCTTAGTGCCTCCCAAGCTGTATGTCTGAACCCAGTCATGTGGGGATGTATACCGCGAGGTCACTACTCCCTGCGAGGGCCGAAAGCTCACCGACTGGGGAACGCATGTTTGTGAGGTAGGTATTAGGCTGCCGACTTCCTTTCTCCCTATCCAGTACACATGCAGAGTGAATACGCTGGACCCATCCTAAATGGGACAAAACAAAAGAGGACAAACCCCGGGTTGACAAAGTCTCTAACTCACCTCCAAGGCTCTGCATGTGTAAATAGTCGTTTCTGGAACTTCCCAACTCTGCAGAGACTTTTCTTTTATTGCTTGAGGCATCAGGCAACTGCAGTATCTTCTTCTATGTATTGATCTTTCTTAATATATGGTGTGGCCTCAGAAATATACATGATCATGGCGGCTGTTCAAACTGTACATTCTAAACCTCCACCACTACCTGATCCTCCTCCTAAACCCCCCAATCCCTCTCCTGATATGATCAATCCTAATGTTGACGATATTGACTTGACTTGAAAAAGGACATCGGTAGCAATACTAAGACTTCATTGACAGATAATTCTGTAGCCCAAAAACTTACTATTGGAATGGATTCTGAAGTGACAAAAACATCTTTAGATACTCAGAAACCAATAGATAGCTTAAATATTGCCCCTAATAGTCATAGAGTCTTACATTTAAAATATGTCTCTCTTTATAAGAGTTATATTGACTTACATGAAAAGTTCTGTAAATTTGGACCAATTAAAGAGATCAGGGTTTAACTGACTGACAACTTTAAAGCTTGGCTAGTCTGGATCTCATTTCTTTATAATCAGGATGCAGTGGCTGCCTGCTTGGATTATAATAATTCCAAAGAAAAATAATCTTCCGCCCAACTTGTTGCTAGAGTGCCACCTAACCAGGATATCTTTTATCCAGAAAACCCAGTAGAGGCAAGAAAGGAAAGTGTGCAGAGGCCTCCCAGTCCAGCTAAGTGGCTTATTATCACTCTTGCAAAGGAACGTGCTAACTTGTTCGAGTTTAGAAGATTCTTGAAGAGTAGTCTTGGCTCTGGTAATTTGACTAACTCGCAGGTATCATGATTTGGAAGAAATTCCTTCTTGATTCATGTAAAATCTTATGAACAAGCTGCCATGGTGCTAAACTTGAGACAGAAATCAGACATTAAGGAAGTTAAACCCCACTATACCTTTAGTTATGCCAAAGGGGTAATTTTTAATAGAGATCTCTATGACTTTGATGAAGAAGAAATTTTAGAAATGTGCCCAACTAATGTTTGGAAGGTTGTTAAAATCCCTTGTTCTATGATTTCTAACTTTTTCTGGTGAAGATCTACCTCATTATGTAGAGATAGAAAAAGAGATTGTTTATGTGAAGCAGTTTAAGCCCCGTCCCCTTCAGTGCTTTAACTGCTGTGGTTTTGGCCATCCTTCCCGCAGATGTGCAAGGGACAAACTGTGTTTGATATGTGCTCAGCCTGAACATGGGGATTGTTCCCGCGCAACAGTTTGTATAAATTGTAAAGAAGAGCATGATGCCAGAGATAAGAACTGCGTAATTTATAAGAAGGAACAGGAAATACTACTAAAAGCCCATGCAGAACATATGAGTGTAGGACATGCTAAAAGACTACTAATTCCAAAAGATACAGTGATGTTGTTAAAACAAATAATAAAGTGGATCAGCCAACTGTAGAACCCAATAGAAATAAAATTGCCAATATGAATTCTTCTGTTAACACTGAACCCAATCCTCAGTGTAAAAGTGTTACTATCAAATCTAATGGTCTTTCTTCTTCTGAACTTGGAATTTCTAATACTTCTGAACCCTCCTCTGCGGAGGTTTCCTCACCCCTTGTTGAAGGGGTGTCCCCTGCCCCATCCGGAGGGGCACCTAAGGTTTCTATTGTTGAAACCTCACAGGCTTCTTCCAATGAAGCCTCGTTTCAGGCAATCTCTCTTCCAGACTTGGGGGACTCCCCAGTAGAGGGATTGCTGACTAGTGTGCCTCACTCAGTAGAGGTGCACAGAAGCAATGAGGATCAACCAACTCTAGAATGTAATAGAAAAACAAATACTAATACGAATTCTGCTGTTAATGCTGAACCCAAGCCTCTGCGAAAGAGTCACTATTAGACCTAATCGTTCTTCTCCAATATTTAGAAATTCTAGTACTCAACCCTCCTCTGCAGAGGTTCTCTCATCCCCAGTTGAGGGAATGTCTCCTGACCCATCTGGAGGGACACCTAAAGTCCCCATTGCTGAAACCTCACAGGGTTCCTTCAATAAAGCTTCCTCTCAATCAATCAACCTTCCAAACTTGGGGGGGCTCCCTAATAAAGGGATCACGGACTGGTGTGCCTTACTCGGTTGAGGTGCACAGAAGCAAAGCTATGGAGTCTGAAGCTGTGTGCAGTAAAATACTCCACAGTCCTCCCTCATCTCCATCTCGTTTCCCATATCTTGATATGGAATTTAAGAAAGGAACTAATATTCCAGACTCTACTTTGTCTGTTGGACCATTGTCAGAGAGGAGGATGCCACCCGCGAAAGCAAAGAAATTAGAAAAGAACCCATCTTGTAGACCCTCTCTCTCCCAGACTTCTCTTACCAGACCAGTAGACCCCCCCCCCAAAAAAAAAGTATGTAATTCAGTGGAATATTCAAGGTTTTAATTCTCAGCGAGAGCAGGTTCGGATTCTCTTTAAAGAACATGATGTGTCTGCTATTTGTCTCCAAGAAACTATGCTTGGCGATTTATCCCCTGATGTTGGACTTAATTATAAATTTTACAGATCTCCTCCTATGATTGGGGGCCATGCCTATGGAGGTACTGGTATCATTGTTAACAAATCTGTAAACCACAGAAGTGTCCAGCTACATTCGGTGTTGCAGGCTTGTGCAGTACAAATCTTTACAACTAAATGGACCACTTTATGTTCTTTGTATTTGGAACCTGAACTGGAAGATCGACTCCTAGACATATATAACCACTCCCGTTAGTTTGAATTAAATGACCTACAATCTTTGGTTGACCAGCTCCCTCAGCCTTTTATTTTAATGGGTGACTTTAACGCCAAGCATCCTCTATGGGATGAATCAAGGTGTGACCCCTGGGGCAATATAATTGAAGAATTTATTGATAATAACGATGTCAGTTTGATGAATGACTGTTCCAAAACTAGGTTTGATGTCTTTCACAACTCAAGTTCTGCTATAGACCTAACTATTTGTTCATCATCCTTAAGATTAGACTACAGTTGGTCAATAGATAAAGATCTACATGGTAGCGACCACTGGCCTATCCATATCAAATATTTAAAGAACACTCCCTCCTCTTGCTTACCTAAATGGAAGACAGGAGAGGCTAATTGGGAATTATTTAGGAGATCCACAGAGATTAATTATAAGACTAGTGACTTTTCTAGTAACTCTGATGCATATAATTATCTGGTAGGCATCATACTTTCTGGTGCTTTCTCATCCATTCCTAGGACAGCTGGTAAACCTCAACACCCAGTAGTCCCCTGGTAGAATGATGAATGTGCTTTAAGCAGAAAGATTACAAGAACTTGCTATTAGAGATATCGGAGATATCCTTGTTTAGTCAATAAGATAACATACAGAAGAGCTCAAGCAAAGTAGAAGAAAATTTTCAAGAAAGCAAGGAGGGAATCCTTCATTAAATTTATTAGCGAATTGAAATATGACTCTACCCCTACCTTAGTATGGAATAGGATTTGAAAAGTACAAGGAAAGTTTACTCCATCTCCTTTGCCCATTCTCAAGATAAATGACTCTTTTATATCAGATACAAGAGAAGTAGCAGAGGCTTTTCGAAGACACTATGCTGATATTTCAAGTCCACTGCATTATTTACATGACTTCAGAAGAATTAGAGACAAGACCACGATTATTCCTCCCACCAATACGAACTTGGAGGCATATAATCTTCTGTTCACCTTAGATGAAGTGGATCATGCTTTATCTTTATCCTCCCCAACCTCTCCTGGAGAAGATGACATTCTTTATTCCATGGTTGCTCATTTATCCATATCCTCGAAGAAATTCCGTTTAAATGTGCTGAACAAATTTTGGTCGTCTGGATCTTCTCCTAAATCTTGGAAGACTTCAATTATCACAGCAATTTTAGAGGCAGGAAAAGACTCTCATGACCCACAAAGTTACAAACCTATTGATCTCACTAGCTGGATTTGTAAGATCCATGAAAGAATGGTTAATATGCGTTTAGTTTGGTTTTTGGAATCTAAAAATCTCCTATCTAACCAACAGTTTGGATTTAGAAGAAATAAGTGCACTCTGGATCACATACTTTTTATCACTTGTGATATTCGGAATACCTTTGCAGTTCAGAATCCGAGCATTGCTGTGTTTTTTGACTTGAAAAGTGCCTACGATACTACCTGGCGGGGAGGCATTCTGAAGCAACTTGGAGAGTGGGGTATCGGGGCTAATATGTTCAATTGTTTAAAGGATCTATTGTCTGACCTTTAAAAGTCAGAGTGGGCCCTTCTTTCTCTTCTGCATATCTTCAAGAGGAAGGAATTCCCCAAGGAAGTGTTCAGAGTCCTACACTGCTCAGCATAGCCATTAATAGTTTGTTAGAACAAGTTCCTGCAGGAGTTCATGGATTGGCTTATGCTGATGACTTCGCTATTGTGTGCAGCAGATCGACAACATTAGAAACAGGCCAAAAGATTCAAGAGGTTATTAAATTAGCAACAGCATGGGCTAATAGCAGGGGCTTCAGATTCTCTGCTGAAAAAACAAAAGCCATTAGGTTCTCTAGACTAAGATGCAAGGAAGAGATACCAACATTATTCTTAGAGGGTGTCATATTACCATATGAAGATCAAGTAAAATACTTGGGTCTGTTTTTGGACAAAAGGCTGACATTCACTCATCACATAAACGAGGTTATATGCACTGTTGAACAGCGACTTAATATATTATAGGTAGTGTCTTGCTTTAACTCATGTGTTAACATCAAAACAACATCCAAACTTCATATATGTAAAGCAGCTGGTAGACAGAGCTCCAAGAAAAAGTACTCTGCCGAAACCTCTAGAAGTGAGATGTGAAGTTGGGGCAGAGGAGGTAGGACTTGTTCCTGTTACAATTGCTGAGATCACGCCTCCCAAATTCCCTCAGTGGAACCGATGCCCCATTGTAATCTGTCCTATTAAAAACAAGAAAAATAGAACTGCTGCAGAGTTAAGAAGTGAACTTTTAGAACACTTATCAATACATGCTGATTCAATTTTTTATTTATACAGATGGATCAAAATCCCAAGATGGTGTTGGTTGTGCTGTTGTATCTGATAGCACAGTTTTAAGGAGGAAGCTGCCTTATTTTAGCTTTGTTTTTACTGCTGAACTGCTGGCAGTCAGCAACGCCCTCAAATTTGTTTTTAATTCTATTCCATGTAATAAGAATGTTGTAATTTTTAGACTCTATGAGCATTTTATCCTGTCTAAATGAATTATTGGCTCTTCACTATTTAGTCCAAGAAATACAGGACTGGTTAATTCTTATTAAGAACTGGAAAAAGATAAAAGTAAACTTTTGTTGGGTGCCGTCCCATGTGGGTATCACTGGAAATGAACAGGCCGATGTTGCAGCCAAAGCCACTACTAGGCTCAGCCATATAAGACACTAAAATCCCACATACAGACTTCAAACAAGTAATTCATAGCTATGCAATGGAGAAATGGCAAGAACAATGGACAAGGCTGGACGGTAGTTACAAATTAAAAGAGATTCACCCCTTGGTGAGACCTTGGAAGTCTCATTCTTTGGACAGAAGATCAAGTATTATTTTAACAAGATTAAGACTTGGCCATTCTTATATTACTCATAATTTTTTTATGGCAAGTGGAGCAGAAAGGCTGGCCCCCCAGTGCCCCACTTGCCAAGTCATTTTTACAATTAAACACATTTTGACTCAGTGCCCTGCATACTCTAATAAGCGCAGGACAAACTTTTTAACAAATTTATCTTTAAAAGAAATTTTAGGGGAAGAGGCTCATGTAAAGAATGTTTTAAAATTTTTAAAAGACGTCAATTTATTTGATGAAATTTAAAATTGTGTGTATGATTGCTTGAGAGTGTATCCTGTTTTGATGTGTTTTTGTGAGTGGATATTGTTTTTACTTTTTACTTGAAATTATATATATTCATTTATGATGGACATGTGCTGAACGGCCTATCGGCTCCGGTGCTTGGCCTTCAAGCCAAAAATTCCATAAATCAATTAATCTCAATTTTTCTCACTTTCTCTTTTTCTATCTCACTCATTTTCTCTCATTTACTCTTTTACACTTTTTCTTTCACTTTCTCACTCAATTTCTCTCATTCATTCTCTCACACTTTTTCTTTCACTTTCTCACTCTTTCTTATTTTCTCTTTCTCACTTAATCATTTTCTTTCTCAATTTCTCTTTCTTCCTCTTCCTCTCCCCTCCCTCTCCCTCTCCCCCTCTTCCTCTCCCCCTCCCCCTCCCTCCCTCTCCCTCTCCCCCTCTTCCTCTCCCTTTGCCCCCTCTCCCCCTCCCTCTCTTGGTAAATAGAGACCTTACAGTGCCTAAGAGATGGGAGGGATGACCCTTCATCCGGGAAGAGCCAAGATAAGAGGGAGGGAGGTGGGGTGGATGGGAGTGGAGTATGTAGGGGATGGAATGGGTGGGAGTGGTTTCTATGCCTTTGTATTTTGGCTACCTCCCTTGTGAAGGGGAAAAAGCCTTTAAGTATATGTACATATGTACCTTTTACATTAACTGTGATAAAATAATCGGCCAGTATATTCCCATGAGCAGCATATTAAAGGTCAAAGGGCCACGGTTTGGCCACCCCTGGTATATAAAGACCTTACAATATCTAAAACCTCCCTCAGATGGACACCTTGACCTTCCAACCTCTGTCGGACACCCACGTGGACGGGCAGAGCGGCGGTTCTCCTTCGCCAGATACCTTCGTAACAGACTTGTACTAGAGCTGGGAGGAACCTGAAGAGGACCTGTTGGAAGGAGAGGAATCACAACAGAATGAGCTGATTTTAGACACGAATCTGCCAGATCGTAATGGACAGGTGGCTACAGTAAATGATTTTTCTGTTATGGAGAGGCCTGTGGCATACGAAGAGCCAACTACAAGGGACGGCAGTACTGTTTCTTCTCCAGATATCGAGGTGCTCCTGGAGGAGGATGGAGTACAGCCACAGGCTTCATCCCAGCCATCCACAGTACACCCTCATCCTTGTGGGTCCTCTCCACAGCCGTGCATGCCGACATACCAGGGGTATATTACGACAGGTCAGCCTTGCCCCTCTCAACCCTATTGGATCACCCTCACCCCCGTGCCCCCCACCACTTCTGGTATACATGCCTACATCCCAAGGGTACGTGCCAGCATTCCAAAGTTGCGTGTCGCCGCAACCGCAGCCTTGTGTGTTGTCCCAATTTCAAGCTCCTCTCTCGCCACACCAAGCGTACATGTCCCCACCACCACTTGTTTTACTGCCTCATCTTCATGCATCACTGAGTCAGCAGCTCATACAGTCGTCTTTGGTCAATTCCAGTGCACCCCGGTCCCAACCATGCTCATTACTGTCTCGGCCAAGTGGAGTGTTGCCCCAGCAGCATGCACAAGAACTGTCCCAGGGACTTATCCAGCTGTTCCATCCACCTGGTGTCTCCCCACTATCGGAGACCTGCTCCTCTCAAGCACGATCCACATCCCCGTGCCTGATGGCCTCGCCAAAGACGACCAAAGCTAGATACAACTTCAAAGGGAAGAAGGGACCAGGTAGTCACCGGACTCATCCTCAGAGATCTCAGTGTTTTACCAAGGAGCCATTCTTCGGCTGGCACGGGGCACCTGCTGCAATAGCGACCCTGGTCCCAGGGGGCAGCAGTTACGAAAGGCAGTCTCCTGAAGTGTACTGTGCCGTACAAGAATCTGAATTGGCGGTCAGGTGAGTCGTACCTTTTTCTAAATCTGCAGGTTCTCCCCCTGAAGTTGATTACGTTTCATCAGTATACAGTTTTTTTTTTTGTGTGTGTGTATTTACCTAGTTGTATTAAATGGGAAGGGAGCTATGCTCGTGACCTGTCTTTGTATCTTTCAGCATCAAGTTTTTTCTTAAAATCTTGAATAGTGTTTGCACTCACTGTTTCTTTGATTTGTTCCTGGTATCTATCACTCACTGTGCTTGTGGCAGGATCAGAGGAGGGATTGAGGAAGTTGGTGACAGAGTTTGATAGAATGTGTGAAAGGAGAAAGCTGAAGATAAATGTGGGTAAAAGTAAGGTGATGAGATGTACAAGGCGTGAAAGTGACAGCAGACTGGAAGTGAGCATTAAGGGAGAGCGACTGGAGGAAGTGGATAGTTTTAGATACTTGGGTGCAAATGTGGCAGGAAAAGGTGGAGTGGAGGTGGATGGTAGAATGTAGATTGAGAGAAGCGAGTAAATGCTTTGGTAGATTTAAAAGTGTAATGAAGAATGGACATTTGGGAATGGATGCTAAGAGGAGACTGTATGAAGGAGTGATAGGAGTGATTGTGCCAACAGCACTGTATGGGGCAGAAATATGGAACATAAGAGAAGAAGAGAGAAGGAGTTTGAATGTGTTTGAGATAAGGTGTGTGAGAAGTATGATGGGGGTTACTAGGCTAGATAGAGTGAGAAATGAGGAGGTGAGGAGGAGAACAGGGGTGGAAAGGGAGTTGGGAGATAGGGGTGATGAAAGAGTATTGGGATGGTTTGGACACATGAAAAGAATGAGTGAAGAAAGACTAGTAAAAGAGGTATGGAAGGCAGATGTGGAGGGAGTGAATATGAGGGGATGTCCTAGGATGAGATGGATGGATGGGGTGAAGGGGGCTTTGGGGAAGAGGGGAACGTCTGTTGAGGAAGGACGGGAGAGGACAGAAGGTAGGGGTGAATGGAGAATGGTTGTATATGGATGATGTAATGCATGGGATGGAACGGGTGGGGAGATGTTGGGTGAGGTAGTATGTGTGAGCAAAATTTGATGCAGCCCAAAGGGATTTCACCCCGTCTTCTCCTTTTCTGCATGGGGGGGATGGAGAGGGGGGTCACCGATTTAATGAAGCGGCCTTGCTGTGGATGTGCTGTGTCTTGTGACACTGCCTCTGACCCAGGGCAGTGGACAAGGTGCAGGGATGACCCGTCATCCAGGAGGTGCTAAGATAAGAGGGAGGGTGGAGGGGAGTGGAGTGTATTTAGGGATGGAATGGGTGGGAATGATGTTATGCCTTTTTCTTTTTGGCTACCTCCCTTGTAAGGGGGAAAAAGCTTTGGTATATGTCTGTATCTATCACTCTGTGTGGGAAGCTATTTTTTTCTGATCTCTTCTGTAATCTTTTTTTAGTTTCTTTTCATGTCTTATTGTTTTTCCATTGTCCCATTTCAATAAATCACTTATCTAAGATTTCCACTCCCTTCATAATTCTAAAGATAGTTAGTAGGTCTCCTCTTTCCCTTCTTTGTTCCAGTCGGTAATTTTAACTTGGACAGTCTTTGTTCATATGTCATTTTGGAAAGAGTTGGTGCCAGTTTTGTTGTTGCTCTTTGTATTCTTTCTAATTTCTTTATATTCTTTTTGGTATTGGGTGTCCATAGTGTTGCTGCATACTCGAGTTTTGGTCTTATTAGTGTAGTTGAAATTTTTTGATCATTTCCTCATCCTGTGTGTGTGTGACTAAAAATTTGATGTAGCACGAGGGGATTTCTCCTTGTCTTTTTTTTCTGCACTTGTAGCAGGATCAGAGGAGGGATTGAGGAAGTTAGTGACAGTTTGGGAAGGTGTGCAATAAAAGGAAGTTGAAGATAAATGTGGGTAAAAGTAAGTTGATGAGATGTACAAGGGGAGAATGTGGCAGCAGATTGGAGGTGAGTATCAAGGGAGAGAGACTGGAGGAAGTGGATAGTTTTAGATACTTGGGTGCAAATGTGGCAGGAAAGGGAGGAGGGGAGGTGGAGGTAGAATGTAGATTGAGAGAAGTAAATGCTTTGGGGGGTTAAAAAGTGTAATGAGAAATAGACATTTGAGAATGGATGCTAAGAGGAGATTGTATGAATGTGTGATTGTGCCGACAGAGGAATTTGAATGTATTTGAGATGAGGTGCCTGAGAAGTATAATAGGAGTTACTAGGCTGGAAAGAGTGAGAAATGAGGTGGTGAGGAGGAGAATGGGGGTGGAAAGGGAGTTAGGAGATAGAGTTGAGTATTGGGATGGTTTTGACACATGTCTGATTTTTATTTATTATTAGTTATATGTCAATTTATTATTATTTACTATTTACCTGTTTGTTTATTATTTAACTATACCTATGCATTTATTTATGTATTTTATTTGTTATTTACATTATCATAGTTTTTATTTATTATTTTATTAATATGATTTTTTTTTCGCATCCGACCTAGATATGGATCAAAAGGTCTCCTGTCGGCATGCTCCGCCTTTGTAATCCTTTGTTGACTAGTGAATGGTGTGTGGAAGGTTGATGTGCAAAGAGTGAACATGAGGGGACAACCTAGGATGAGATGGATGGATGGGGTAAAGGGGGCTTTGGGGAAGAGGGAATGTCTGTTGAGGAAGGATGGGAGAGGACAGAAGGTAGGGGTGAATGGACAATGGTTGTATATGGATGATGATGTGTTCCATGAGGTGGAATGGGTGGGGGATGGGGGGTGAGGTAGTATGTGTGAGAAAAATTTGACACAGCCCGAAGGGATTTCTCCCTGTCTTTTCCTTTTCTGCATGAGGGGATAGAGAGAGGGGATTGCTGATTTAATGAAGTGGCTTTGCTATGGATGTGCTGTGTCTTGCGACACTGTGGACAAAATGCAGGGATGAACTGTCATCCAGAAGGTGCCAAGATAAGAGGGAGGGAAGAGGGTGGAGAGGAGTGGAGTGTGATAAGGATGGAATAGGTGGGAATGTTTTTTATGCCTTTGTTTTCTGGCTACCTCCCATGTAAGGGGGAAAAAGCCTTTGGTGTATGTATGTATGTATATACATTATATCTTCCTAATTCTCATCCTTCCTGTATTTCTCTGTACAGCACGAGCCAAATCCCGAGCCACAGGGAGGTCTGTTTGTACCAGCAGAATCTTCGACCCGAGTTGGACAACTTGGAGAAGAGGTACTCGACAAGTGCCTCAACGGACCCAGAGCACAGAGTTCTACAGAGCAATCCTATGGTAGGTTGTCGACTTATTTTGTCTTCACTAAGGCTGAGCGGGTTAGGGCGTCGTTACTTTTGGTAAAGGTCGAGGGGATGGCAGTTCAAACCCTGCCGGTGGCAAAGTTAAACTAAGTGCAGCATGGTTCATTAAGGAAGGATTACAAAGGTGGAGCATGGCGACAGGAGACCTTTTGGTCCATATCTAGGTCTGATGCGAAAAAAAATAATAATATAAAATAAATGATAATCATTCCATGCTACAAAGCCCTCTGTGAGGGGCACCATCCTAACCTCCTGATAGGAGGGGGGAGTGTGTGATGTTAAACCATATCATTATATCATTTATATATATATATACACCAAGGGCTTTTTCCCCCTTATAAGGGAGGTAGCCAAGCCTAAGGCACACACCTATTCCATGACCCTTTCCCCCTTCCTATCTTAGTGCCTATTGGATGATGGGTCATCCCTGTCTCCTGCCCAATGCCCTGGGTCAGAAGCAATGCAGCAAGGCATAGCACATATACAGCAGGGCCAGTTCACTTAAACAGTGACCTCCCCCCACCACCATCACCATCTCCGCCCCCTTATGCAGACATCCCCCTGACTGATACCTTTAATTTTTCTACTTAGAATAACTTAGATGATATAACCCAAATCTTGATATGACCATTGGAATTTAAAGATATAGACCAAGATGATCCTATGGTAGGTTGTCGACTTATTTTGTCTTCATTAAGGCTGAGCGGGTTAGGGCATCGTTACTTTTGGTAAAGGTCGAGGGGATGGCAGTTCAAACCCTGCCGGTGGCGAAGTTAAACCAAGTGCAGTATGGTTCATTAAGAAAGGATTACAAAGGTGGAGCATGGCGACAGGAGACCTTTTGGTCCATATCTAGGTCTGATGTGAAAAAAAAATAATAATAATATAAAATAAATGATAACACTGGGTAACAATTCTTTTTTTTTTTAAATCGTCAAGGGTTTTCCAGCGGAATTAGACTAATTGTGATGCTCTGAGTCCGAAAATGCCCTTGGTTTTTCTCAATCAGGTCAGGATTGTTCGCTACAGACATTTAAGAAAAAAACGATTTTTCGTCCAAAAACCCAATTTCTGCGGATCATAAAAATTCTGTTTTTCCGTTTTCCTGGGGAAATAAAAGTCAACGTATCCAAATTCATTCATTTTTTATATACTCGATTACATTTGATAAGCTTAATACATGTACATGAGCGTTACGTGACACAAAAGTTCGGAGTTCACGGCGTAAATCGCCGTTTCCTCGAATTACGTGTGTGAGCAGCTGCTGGGTTGTCTCTCTTCAGCGACCAGCAGTAGTCCGCGAGCATGACTGCGTCTCACCTCCCCTGGTACCTCTCCTCCATTTGACGCATGTCCTGATGGAACCTTTCTCCCTGCTCGTCGCTGACCGCACCAAGGTTTTCAGGAAACTTCTCCATGTGTGAGAACAGGAAATGCATCTTTATACTCATCAAACACCCGAGGTTTTGGAAGTTCTTTATCATGCTGTTGATGAGTGTGGCGTGGTTTGCTGCCTTCTTGTTCCCCAGGAAGTTGTTCACCACCTGCACAAACGACCTCCAGGCGGCGCACTCTAGCGTGTTCATGGAGTTTTCGAACTCTGTGTCCTTGATGAGCTGCCGTATCTGTGGGCCATCGAAAATGCCGGCCTTCAGCTTCTCAATGGTCACTCCAGGGAAGGCTCGCCACAGGTAGTTGAAGCACCTCCCATCCTTGTCCAGAGCGCGCGTGAACTGTTTCATTAACCCAAGCTTGATGTGAAGCGGTGGGAACAAAATCTTTTCCCGGTCAACAAGAGGTTCGTTTATGATGTTGCTCGCCCCAGGTACTAACTGCTCTCGCGCCGGCCACTCTTTCTTCACATAGTGCTGGGCTCTGTCTCGACTGTCCCACTTACATATAAAGCATGGGTACTTTGTGTACCCGGACTGCTGACCAAGTAGAAAGTTCACCATCTTAAGGTCGACGCAGATGAGCCATTGGTGCTGCTCATATTGGATTTTGTCGAGCACGTACTTGACTGCTTCATATTTCTCTTTGAGAGTTGTGGAGTGCGCAAGAGGAATTGAGGCGAACTCGTTCCCGTTGTGGATGAGCACACTCTTCAAAGAGCGCTTGCTACTGTCTTTGAAGAGTCGCCAATCTCTCGGATCATATTGAGGAGCGCCGAGTTTAACAAGAAGACCGGCGACATCTCGGCAGTACACGAGGTCTTCCTCCTGGCAGAAGTAGCCCATGTAGTCCTGATGCCTTCTACGAAAGAACGTGATACGCGCGTCCTCACCGAGTAGATTTTTCTCTTTGAGTCTGGAGGCCAACAGCTCGGCGGAAGTCTTCGAAAAGCTGAGATCCCGAACCAGATCATTAAGCTCACATTGTGAAAAGGGCTGTGGACCATCTTGTGTTTCATACTCTTCTTCTGTATCTCCTCCCTCATATGCAGTGGTGGCCTCGTCGTCGCTGCCAGGAAGCTCTCTGCACGCTGGTACAGGAAGTTCTTCGCAGTGAGCAACTGGACGGCGGGCAGATGGAAGGTCGGGGTACTGGAGGCTGCTCCGATTCTTCCGGTTGATGCCAGTAGTATTGATGGCGCAGAAGTAACAATCCGATTCATGGTCAGACGGCTCCCTCCAAACCATCGGAATCCCAAACTTCAGTGAAGTTTTCGTGCCCTTCGTCCACCGCCGGAGGTATTCCACGCACGTCATGCACACCGTGTGCGGTGCCCAGGACTTATCTTGGTCACCCAGCTTGACTTGAAAGTAAGCCTGGTATGCGCGCTTCACAAAGCTTGTGATACTCTTCCTGTGCATTGACAGCATGTATTCTCCGCAAATGTAGCAGAAAATGTCAGGATTATTCCTGCATGACCGTCGCGCCAAAGCCCTATCAATACCCTGAAAAGAAAGAAATAAGTCAATTAGTCAATTTCAAACAGAAACACACCAGAAGCAACCATTTATATATGAATAATTCGCTATATTCTTCAAGAAAAATAGGATTGAACTCAAAACCCTTCAAATTATCATATGTATAGCTCATCAGGTAGGCCTATGGCTGTATCTCAAAAAATTGACCTGATTGAGCAAAACCAATGTGATATTCGGAAAGTCGAAAGCTGTAGTGTACGAACATGGATACAAATAGCTTTAACCCAAGTCTATGATATTCCTGGAGTTCTGAAGTGTAATATCTTATATTCAATAAGACAATATATCTCACTGTACTATTCCATGCATAAAATATTTATTTGATGAAATAACGTTTCGCATGGGAGGCGACGATTGAGCCCAGTGCATAGAAGCGAATCTTGTACTTGTTTTCATGTACATTTGAGGGAATTATTTTAAATGTTATTAGACCTTTATCACTTCAACCTCTTTTGATCAATTATGCCTCGACCAGCGGATACCAACGGATCCCCCATGGTGCCTCGCCAGACCTACTGCCTGATCTTTCCCTCGACCGTACGCACGAAGTGTAGATGACGTGCAACCAAAAAGTGGATTTTAATTTTTTTGTTTTTTACATGCATATTTTCTATTTTTTTATATTTTGTATCTTTGTGTTAATTTGTATTTTCGGTCTCTAATAAGAATCCTGTGTAATATATTTTCTTTCTTTACCCTATCCTATTAATTTATCATTATTAATTTATTATTTAGTATAACAATCAAAGAGTATTGGATATTTTGCATACGCTGAGAATGTTCTACTATGAGGCCACAAACGAAACATTTGAGCTGGATTTACGCTCTGCATCATATGTCCTTGAGTATACACCTCGAATGTATACGGTCCGAGTTACGACCGTTTCGACTTACGACCGGTTGGTCAGAACCGATCTAGGTCGTAACTCGGATAGTGAGTGTACAACATACTTTACACGTGCCCACTACATATTTTATAATGCGCGTATTGTGATGCATCGTCATAGATCAGGCAACCTGTCGTGTGTGCGAATATTTGACTCGTATTGAAGAGGTCAAACTCTCCTTTACCTCTCGGCAGATGCACCATGTGTTGACGACCATGAATGTAAGGCAGGGTCTCAGAACGGTTTTGTAAGTTCGAATCAGTCCAGTGAGGATTAACTGCCGTAAAGATGAACAACTGCAGACAGCAGCCTTCGAGGACAGAGAGTCAGCTGCCCTCCACAGATGGACAGAGTCATGAGAAGCCACCAGACGTGATTGACTGCAGGCAGTTGTTAGGACGGGCAAACAAGTTCGTGGAATCTGCGTCTTTAAAGATTCAGGTCAGGGTTAGGATGAAGATAAATATATATTTATATATGTTTTATTCTATTTATTTATTAATTTTTTATTATTATAATTCAGTGCCCTTGCTGTCTTACTGCATTGCTCCTGACCCTGGGTGATGGGGAGATACAGGGATGACCCCTCATCCAGGAGGAGCCAAGATAAGAGGGAGGGAGGGAGGGAGGGTGAATGGGAGTGGAGTATGTTGGGGATGGAATGGTTGGGAGTGGTTTCTATGCCTTTTTTCTTTTTTTTTTTTTTTTTGCTGCCTCCCTTGTAAGGGCAAAAAAGCCTTTGGTGTATGTATGTATTATTATTTGTTTATCTATTTTTATTTTTATCATTTATTTATTTTTCTTTTTAAGAGAGAGAGTGTGCCATATATTTTAATGGAAGAACCTAGTTTGAAATCACTGTTGAAGAACTCTGCCATTGTTTTTTGTCTTCAGGAAAGTGAGGGTTTGGTCCAGGTTTGCCGTTCCTAGTCGAGGTGCATCAGTACAGTCCAGAAGAACAACCCTTGTCTCTGGAGGTGAGATTTTGTTCATCTCTTGTGACCTGTGGTTACGTAGGTAGCTTTTACTAGGTTGTGCTTTGCCTGGCCCGCCTTCCTGATAAGGGGGGAAAAGTGTTTTGGTATACCGATAGGATTAGTCCCCCTTATGAGGGAGGTAGTCAGCCAAGGTAGATTTGTACACATGTGAAAGTGGTCAGCATTCATAACATCACTTGAAGTCATCTATACTTCTTTCGTTCCTTCTTACTCTTCTTCGTCATCTTTGTCTTCTTCACCTCCTCCTCCTCCTCCTTTCTGTGCCTCATTCACCTTCTCTTCCTCCTTCAATTTCTTCTTCTCTTTCTCCTCCTCCTCCTCTTCTTCCTTTTCTTCATCCTCCTCCTCCACCTTTTCTTCCTCCTCTTCCTCCACCTTTTCTTCTTCCTCCTCTTCCACCTTTTCTTCTTCCTCCTCTTCCACCTTTTCTTCTTCCTCCACCTCCACCTTTTCTTCCTCCTCTTCCTCAACTTTTTTTTCTTCTTTGTCTTCTTATTTGACTTCTTCTGTTTCTACCATCTTGTCTACCTTCCCACACGGGGCATTGTGACCACAATCGATGTTTTAGGAACTCATGACATCACAACAGACCTAGTTGGGAATGGAACAACTGGTCGCAGCCCAACTGGCCACAGGAAACTGGTGGGGGTGGTTTCGGGTTAGGTTTGGATTAGGGGATTTAGGGCTGGTTAGGTTAGGTTTGGATAAGGCTGGTTAGGTTAGGTTTGTTTGGTTAGGTTGGTAAAGTTAGGGCTGGTTAGGTTAGGTTAGTCCATGGCCAGTTGGGCTGCGACCAATTGTCTTGGACCCACTCAATATTTTTATGATTAGCTCAGTGATTCTTAACCTGGCAGGGGAGAGGGGGGGGGTGTAACTGTACCCCCAGGGGCTACGAAACCTTAATCCCGGGGTACGAGACATGATGGCCAGTGCATGGCACATATTTGCCATGAGAAAGCACAATGCACATTGTTACGGGCTGCTGGTATGTGAAGAGACGTTACGTATAACGTCTAAGTGCTTAAGAACCAGCGCACTTCTAGAAGCCACTGTAGGACTGAACTATCTGGTCAGGGCCTAGATAATTCGTAAGACTAGAAGTAAAGGTAACAAAGAAGATTCCAGGAAAGGAATATTAAACTAGCGATAAAACTAGTAAACGAAATTATTAATGGAAAATATTTACAGGCAATCAACACAAAAGAGAATGGGCAGTAGGGTCAATGGGACCGTACATGATTATGAGAATATGGAAATTATCGTTCAAATAAGAAACACAAGATACGTATACAATATGGTACTATCTAAGTACAAAGAGATCAGGAACATGCATCAAAATAAGTAATAAGTACAAATATAAGTAAAGTAATGCAATGTATATCAGACACGTAATGTAGGCAAAAAGGGTGATCACTTCACACCAATCGTCTCATGAATCTAAACCTTCTAGTATTTATCAAGAGATCAATATGTGGGAAATGACAAGGAATGAGCGGTTTCAACCGCTTATATACCATTGGACCGGAAGCGGGATACTTCCGGTTAAGGGTGCGGGTGAGGAGGAGGGTAAGTTAACACGTCAACATGGGTAGTTTTAGGACCCTCGACTTGCTTGAACAATCTATTTATTTAGTAACTGTCAAATCTGTGCGCTCCGAACTATTCAGGATTTCGCTTGTCTGTTTGTTCTACAGGAGTGCGCACCTCTCCGCACGTAGGCAAGATTACATGTAGTGGACGGGCGTTACTGCTTAACATTGTTACAATACATACATAGACAAGAAATATGAACATAGTTATGTAATACAAAGGAACATAATTCTATAACATAATTACACATATGACGTAATATCTAATATTACGTTACACCTCCACCGTTTGGGAAAGCTTTTCACTTTCTGTTGAAAAGCTACGTTCTAGAAAGTACGCAGTAGTTCTTCTGCGCAGGGGACAGCTTCTTGCTGTAGTAGGCGATAGCGTGAAGAACTTCATTGTGTTCTTGCAAGAGGGCGGCACCGATACAGGTGTCGTTGGCGTCGACTTGCAGAAGAAAGGGTCGTTGGAAGTCGGGTGCCCTTAGAACTGGTGCGTTAGTGAGAAGGGACTTCAGGTTTTTGAAGGCCGTCTCACAGGTAGGCGTCCAAACGAAGTCGTGGTCTTTTCTCAACAGGTCATTCAATGGTTCTGCTACATCTTGTTTCTCAGATAAGTGTCCTACTTTTATCTGAAGATTTTGTAGTATCTGAGAGTTTTCCAAGGGAATCTCAGGAGGATTAGGCAGGTTATCAGGAGGCTCTTCCGATTCTATTGTGGTAGAGCTGCAAGCTGGAATTGGATCTCGGGAATGATAAGGTTTTAAGGTATTTATGTGACAGAGACGGGAACTCTTTCTTCTGTCTGGAGTTTTGATTATGTAGTTGAGATCACTGGCTCTGGACAAGACTTCATAGGGTCCTTTGTATTTAGCCTGCAATGGATCTCCTGGTATGGGAAGATAAAGTAACACTTGATCTCCTGGAGAGAAAGTTCTAAGTTTAGAATTTTTATCATACCAACCTTTCATTACTCGTTGAGCATTCGCCAAGTTTTCTCTTGCCAACTTCCAAGCTTCTAACAACTTCTCGGTGACCTGGGACACGTATTTCAAAGAAGGAACAGGTGGTTCTTCTTTCATCCATTGTTCATGAAGTATCTTTAGGGGACCACGGACTTCATGACCGAAGACTAATTCTGACGGGCTGAATCCAAGGCTTTCTTGAATTGTTGTTCGGGTGGCGAACAACAAAAAGGGGAGTCCGTCTTCCCAATTTCGAGTGTTCTCAGCACAGAAGATTCTTAACATTGTCTTGAGCGTTTGGTGAAAGCGCTCTAGAGCACCTTGTGATTGAGGATGATAGGCGGAGGAAGTTACATGATTTATACCTAGTGTTATAAGAGTTTCTCTAAACTTGTTGGAAAGAAAATTACTTCCTTGATCACTTTGAATGTTCTTAGGAAATCCTGCCATAGTGAAATATTTCAACATTTCTCTGATTATGTTTTGAGCTTTAATATTTTTCAAAGGAATTGCTTCTGGAAAACGAGTGCTCATACACATGATTGTGAGAATGTACTGATTTCCTTTACTTGAAGGAGGTAAAGGTCCTACACAGTCAATAAGAACTTTTTTAAATGGCTCTTCCATTACAGGAATGGGATGGAGTGGAGCTTCTACAATTTTCTGGTTGGGCTTACCTACAAGTTGACATGTATGACATGTTTTACAATATTGGGCAACATCTTTGACAACCGTGGGCCAATGGAAATGTTGGGTTATGTTGAACAAGGTCTTACCCCTAAGTGACCTGCTAAGGGAGTATCATGAGCCAATCTTAGAACATTATTCCTGAAACCAAGAGGGAGGACTATTTGATTCCTTACTTGCCATGGCTGGTCACCGGTTGCGGTGGATGCTCTCCATTTTCGCATTAGGACTCCGTTTTCTATATAGAAACCTCGTGACATATTTTCAACTTCTTCTGGAGATGAAAGAATCTCGTACAAATTTTTAAGAGAATGATCTGACTTCTGTTCTTTGATTAATTCTGCTCTAGATAGAGAAACTGGTGAAGAAGAAGATGGGTCAGTTTGGGAGAATAGGGATTCTAAATTATAGGTCTCCTCTTCAGATTTCTTGTACTGAGATCTGGTTACAGCACAAGCGGGAAACAACTGAGTTATCTGAAGGTTCTACTGAGGTCTTAGGGTTATTTGTTATTAAGGGAGAAATGACTTTGCTTCCAGCGATGTCATTGGCCAACAATAAGGATATTCCTACTATGGGAAGAGAGTCTACTACTGCTACTTTAACCATTCCGGTTGTTAAATCAGACCGCAAGAAAACATTATGAAATGGACATTTTATAATTCCTCCAACTCCTTCTATCAATATATCATAACCTGTATATGACTCACCCAGATTCTGCAAGACAGAATTTAAAATCAGACTTTGCTTTGCTCCTGTGTCTCGGAGTATGGAAATAGGATATTGTTGTGAACTACTACTATGAGATATAGTTCCTGAAGATACAAATGGTTTGAAACAAGGATCATGATCTGATGAGGGGGGTTCTACATTACTTGACAATACCGGCTTCTTTGGTAGTGTATCCTGAATAGAGGATTTTGAATCGTCTGATTTTATATTACTTACAAGAGTTGGTGTCTTATTGGAGAATGAGGGTGTCAGTCTCTTTCTGCAATTAGAAATGTGATGGCCAACCTGTTTACAATATGAACAAGTTACAGGGGGACTAGTCTTAAACCTTTCCATTCTTTGCCAAGGTTGGTTTGGAGGATATTGATTGAAATCAGACCTGTAACTGAAATGTGATGGGCTAGACTGATTTTCAAAGCGTTTCTTTGGGGCCCAAGGATCAGAGTATTTTGTTGAATCTGGAATATATGACTTTGACTTTTGGGATTCCATTTGTCTTGACTTAGGTTTATGATTTAGTGTGAACTCATCAGCCAATACAGCAGCTTTAGTTAAAGTTTCGGGAACATGATCATCTATAAAAATCCTAAGATCTGTCTCTAAGGTATTCTTAAACTGCTCCAATAAAATCAACTGTTTAAGTCTATCTAAGGTGTCCGTTTCACTAGCCAAACACCACCTATTGAATAACCTCTCTTGTTGAGCCGCATATTCTACGTATGTTAATTGAGGTGTCTTCCTATAATTACGGAATTTCTGTCTATAGGCCTCTGGTATTAGTTCATAAGCTTTTAAAATACAAGCTTTCATATTATCATACTCGCTTTCTGCTTCTGAAAGAGAAGTATAAATTTGCTGAGCCTTACCCTTAAATTGTGTTTGAATGATTAATGGCCAATTTTCTTTAGGGATTTGTAACTGTTGCGCCAATTTTTCCCACTGAAGAAAGAAAGTTTCTGGCTCTCCTTCCGAAAATATGGGTAAAAGTTTTACATACTTGGAAATATCTATATGACCTTCCTGAACTACGGGTCGTCTATCAACAATCCTAGCTTCTACTTCTGCCTTCTTTAATTCTAACTCTGCCAATTTGACTTTTGTTTCGTTCTCTTTTTCTATTTGTTTCACTTTAGCTTCCTCTTCTCTAGCTCTAAATTCTGCCTCAATTTGCATTTGTTGCAGTTTAGTTTCCTCCTCTTTAGCTACTTGTTTCGCTTTAGCTTCCTCTTCTCTAGCTCTAAATTCTGCCTCAATTTGCATTTGTTTCAGTTTAGTTTCCTCCTCTTTAGCTACTTGTTTCGCTTTAGCTTCCTCTTCTCTAGCTCTAAATTCTGCCTCAATTTGCATTTGTTTCAGTTTAGTTTCCTCCTCTTTAGCTTTAAATTCTGCCTCAATTTGCATTTGTTTCAGTTTAGTTTCCTCCTCTTTAGTTTTAAATTCTGCCTCCATTTGCATTTGTTTCAATTTAGCTTCCTCCTCAAATTCTACTCTCCTGACCTTTAATTCAATCTCCTTAATCTTAAGTTCGGTTAGTCGTGCCTCTATTTCTAACCTATTTGAAGGAATTTGTATAGCTGTAATCTCTTCTGGAGATAAGATCTCATCTTCGATCAGATTTTCAACGAGTTCCTGAAGTATTTTTTTCTTTCGCAAACTTGTATCAATGTCTACTCCAAAGTGCTTGCCTATTTCTATCAAAGTGTCTTTAGTTTGTTTCTTTAAGAAACTTACCTTGGGATTTTGAACGAATTCTTGAATTATATCATCCATCTCTAAAAGAATGTGTTAAATACCTGATAAAATATCCTGGCAAGGTCGCCACTTTGTTACGGGCTGCTGGTATGTGAAGAGACGTTACGTATAACGTCTAAGTGCTTAAGAACCAGCGCACTTCTAGAAGCCACTGTAGGACTGAACTATCTGGTCAGGGCCTAGATAATTCGTAAGACTAGAAGTAAAGGTAACAAAGAAGATTCCAGGAAAGGAATATTAAACTAGCGATAAAACTAGTAAACGAAATTATTAATGGAAAATATTTACAGGCAATCAACACAAAAGAGAATGGGCAGTAGGGTCAATGGGACCGTACATGATTATGAGAATATGGAAATTATCGTTCAAATAAGAAACACAAGATACGTATACAATATGGTACTATCTAAGTACAAAGAGATCAGGAACATGCATCAAAATAAGTAATAAGTACAAATATAAGTAAAGTAATGCAATGTATATCAGACACGTAATGTAGGCAAAAAGGGTGATCACTTCACACCAATCGTCTCATGAATCTAAACCTTCTAGTATTTATCAAGAGATCAATATGTGGGAAATGACAAGGAATGAGCGGTTTCAACCGCTTATATACCATTGGACCGGAAGCGGGATACTTCCGGTTAAGGGTGCGGGTGAGGAGGAGGGTAAGTTAACACGTCAACATGGGTAGTTTTAGGACCCTCGACTTGCTTGAACAATCTATTTATTTAGTAACTGTCAAATCTGTGCGCTCCGAACTATTCAGGATTTCGCTTGTCTGTTTGTTCTACAGGAGTGCGCACCTCTCCGCACGTAGGCAAGATTACATGTAGTGGACGGGCGTTACTGCTTAACATTGTTACAATACATACATAGACAAGAAATATGAACATAGTTATGTAATACAAAGGAACATAATTCTATAACATAATTACACATATGACGTAATATCTAATATTACGTTACAACATTCATTGGATCCTACAAGTTGACAAATTTAATTTGAAATAAAAAAAATTACCCATGTTCAGTAATTGAATGTATCTGATCATTTCTCAGCAAGGTTTGTATCACTAATCCTTTTCATATGTTTGTATTGTATTTATATTGGATGGGGGTACGAGAAAATTTTCCGAGGTAATCGAGGGGTACGGCCACTGAATTAGAGAAGCCAATTGCTTCCCAGAAAAAGACGAACGCTCGTCATTCAACCTCTGCCATCCTTCTGATCTGCTGCTCATTCTTGGATATTTCCTCCAACTCTGCCTCTTTGGTGCAGTGTTGTCGAGATGGAAGCATTATTTTATGCTGAAAATTTACTTGCCATCTTTCGCTTCCTCAACTTTCGAATGTACCATACATATATTAATGGATTTCTTTTTTTTAGCATGTGAAACGTGCATCAGAACTTCACTTCAACTTCTTCAAAGGTACCATATTTATATTAATGGATACATACATACATATACCAAGGCTTTTTCCCCCTTACAAGGGAGGTAGCCAAAAAGGAAAAGGCATAAAATCATTCCCACCCATTCCATCCCAGAATACACTCCACACCCCTCCACCCTCCCTCTCATCTTAGCACCTCCTGGGTGACAGGTCATCCCTGCACCTTGTCCACTGCCCTGGGTCAGAAGCAGTGTCGCAAGACACAGCACGTCCACAGCAAGGCCGTTTCATTAAATCGACGACCCCCCTATGGATACATATATATATATATTTATTATTTATTGTTTTTGGGGGGAGGGAGGGGGGGACATGAAATTTGCATCAGAATTTTGTTTCCTCAGCTTCTTTGAGTGTACTGTACTTGTATTAATGGATCAATTGATTTCCCTTTTTTTTTTATTTCGGGCATGAAATGTCCATCAGAATTTCACTGCCTCAGATCTTCGAATGCACTGTACTTGTATTAATGGATTGATTGATTTCACTATTATTTTGTAATTTATATTTTATTTAATTTAATAATACATTTATTTTTATTTATGGATTTCTTTTTTATTTATCTATTTTTTTTTATTCTGGGTGTGAAATGTGCATCAGGATTAACATCAAAGAATTGCACGAGGTTCCAGCCCCCCACCGCCATTCCAGGAGAGAAGCAGAAGAAGCAGCAGTTGGTCAAGGAAGCAGAAATCTTTGAGAAATGGAAGGTAGGAAGTAGGCCAGTTGTCTGTCCACAGGAGGCTGCTACAGAAGGAATTCTCCCCCTTCTCTCCTCTCTCCCTCCTCCTTTTCCTCCCGGGGCATTCTACGTGAAGTGTGCACACTTTTTGGCAAAATCTTGACACTAGGTCATCGATTTTGATAATTTTTTGCAAGCAGGTTGAGTCTGATGAGAAAACATTAAATACCAATTTTTATGGCTCTGGGTCACCTATGACCATTTTTATGGTAAGGTGAATTTTGGGTCAAACTGGTTGAGAGGTCATAACTTTGGCCATAATTGACCGACCTAAATGATTTTGGTACCAAAATGCTCAGGAAAGAGAGGTCTATCAAATGAGTGGAAGAACGACATTCCTGGGACAATTTTGCCATGACGACCTTGTTTTGAATTCTTTGACCTTTGACCCCGGCCAAACTGCAGCTTCGATCGGGCCAAAAATGTTCTAATGTTAGCTCCATTTTATCTTTCATAACTTCAGGAAAAATAAAAATGGGATCTCCAAAGACTTAATTCATGGGCATTTAAGTACCACCAGGTGGGTGGTATTTTCAGTTATGTCACTACTGGGGTCATTTATAACATCAGATAGTGTTTGTAAATAGTCGTTTTGAGAGTGTATGATTTATCTTGACACATCATATTTCAGTCTTTCCAAATACGACCTCTCCCCCTTTCTAGGTTGCCACTTCTTGGAAACAAAGCACTTGTAACACCTATACCAAAAGAATAAAGAAGCTGTAATTGGAGATATTTTATTCAATTTTAGAAATTTGGCACATGTCGAAAACATTAAATCAGTTATATACACATTTTGGTTAATACTGAAAAATAAAATAGAGGCAAAACAAAATTATTGGAAGTATTAAAAAAAAAAAAAAAAAAAAGACTTCTTGCTAATCATGTAGGTTCTTCCGGTTGCAGTTTTCGGTTCTACTGACAACAAAATGTCAGAGATATCCATCAAACAAGAATCTTCCATTTCAGGGAAGCAAAAACTGGGAGAGGGTCCATGCGGGTGAAGAAATTTCACATTCACTTCTTGTGATTCTGGAAAAGCTTCAGAAATGTAAGCAAGCCACCAATGTCCATCGTAAATCACAGTGACATAGCCTGCAAGTTTTCCATTGAACACTGGACAAGAAATATTTTTTGGTTAGAATTCTGATTTGATTGGTACGGCTTGATTGTTGATACTTATCCTTTAAAGACTGGATGATTTCTGGCATACAGTTGACATTACACCTTTGTGGCACATCTTGTTTTCCTGAACTACTACCAGCTACCAAATCCAGCTTTCTCTTAAAAGATTCCTCAACTTTCAACCTTTTCTCATCCACGTAAGTCGGATGCCTTATGGCTTCCTTTTATAAAAGGGGCTCTCACCGATAAAAGACAATGATTTGTTCAGTAATTCAACTTCAACTTCTCCTTCCACAACATCTGAATCCTCTTCTTGGCTATTCATCACATTCAGCTCCGCTTCAGATACTGGACTTTGAGACTCTTCTGAAGTTATTTCCTCAATTGATAACTGTGCAAGCCTCTTCCTACAAACAGAACAAAGCTTATCACCCTTGCTAAGAAAAGATGAGAACTTCTGCAAAAGCTGAGAAGAAACATTTCTTAGATCTTTCTTTTGCAGGGATTTATGGATCTCTGCAGTACTTTTGAAGATGAGTCTGAAAAGATCCAAAAAGCAAAAATTTACGGTTTATAAATAATATAAAATTTTTATTTGAAATTACCTTATACAAATTTAAGACAGAAGCAACTTGTAGTATGCTTCTGTAATGTTATAAATTCAAACAGAATCCGACAAACGCTTGATAACACAAAAACTGTAAAACAAGCACCAAAACGCTCATACTGAATAAACAACTCACAAGTACACCGTACAGCATTTTGCACCTTCACCAAACACTGCAACACGACTCCCAGTTTACCAATCCTTTGCACCAGCCTGCAGTAGCAGCACACACAAATACATTTTCTCTCTCTGCAACTTCACTGCTCTCGTCATTAGCACATCACAATTATAATGTTGCAATTGCAACTGCAAGTCCATACAACTGAACGCATCATACACTCAAAAATCACAATAGCATATGTAATTTCAGTTATACAGCTATATTTAAAAGTGCCAATCGGGGTGGATTGGTTTAAACCAAGTGGTTTAAACCATGTTTTTTTTTTAATAAACCACTATTTTTTTTGTTGTCTTTTATCTTTGGATCAATATATCAATATAGCTGCTTCTTAATACCAAAATGCAACACAATACCATGTGTTTTCCTTTATTTCACACAACACAAAATTTTGTAGGCTAGCATTAGCGGTAATAGTCTGTAAATAAGTATGATGATAAGTTACATACCTCTTGATTGAGTCTTGGCTGGCTTCAATGGCTTGTGCAGCATGCTGTCCAAGCTAAATATTTATGTCGGTAGACCGACAATAGCACTGCAGGTGTAAAGTTCTGGGCCGCGACTCCCGCACCCATAACATTTATGTAGGTACATAAATACCCATATTTTCAAAACCCATGGAGATCCCATTTTTATTTTTTATGGGGCTACAGAAGATAAACAGAGCTAATTTAAGAAAAAAAAAAAAAAAATAGGCTGATCAAAGTTGCAATTTGGCTAGGGTCAAAGGTCAAAGAGTTCAAAATAAGGTCATCATGGCAAAATTGTCCCAAGAACGTTGTGCTTTCACTCATTTGAAAGATCTCTCTTTCCTGAACATTTTGGTACCAAAATCGTTCAGATTGGTGCATTCTGGCCAAAGTTATGACTTATCAAAGGTTTAGGGTCAATCAGTTTGACTCCAAATTGACCTGGCCATAGATATGACCTCAATGACCTGGTAGGCCTCATACTTGGTATGTGAACTTTATTCATCATAACCAACAAATTGTATCAATTTTATAAGATTCTGTGACCGAGCTGTCAGGAGGGTGTGTACACTTCACGTAGAATGCCCCTCCCCCTCCCTGCTCTCTTTGCCTTGCATCCTCCTCCTCCTTTTCCTCCACCTCCCTGTCTCTGCCTCACTCTCTCCTCCTTCTTTTGTTCACTCCCCTTCCTCCTTTTCCTCTTCTTCCTTTGCCGCCTCCTCTTCTCTGCCTCTCTACCTCCTCCTTTTCCTCCGCTCCCGTTCTTTCTCTGTTTCTTCCTCTTCCTCCTCCACCCCTTCTCTCTCTCACCCTTTCCCCTTTCCTACCCTCTCATCCCATCTCCTCTTGTTGTCTCTCCTTCCCTCCACTCCTCTCCCCTCCCATCTCCTCTTGTCTCTCCTGTCCTCTACTCCCTCACCTCTCCTGTCCCCTCCCCTCTCCTGTCCCCTCCCCTCCCCTCTCCTGTCCTCTCTCCTCCCCTCCCCTGTCCTCTCTCCTCCACTCCCCTCTCCTGTCCTCTCTCATCCCCTCTCCCCTCCCCTGTCCTCCCTTTTCCCCTCTACTCCCCTGTCCTCTCTCCTCCCCTTTCCTGGCCTCTCTCTTCCCCTCTCCTCCCCTTTCCTGGCCTCTCTCTTCCCCTCTCCTATCCTCTCTCATCCCCTCCCCCCTCCTGTCTTCTCTCCTCCCCTATCCCATCCTCTCCCCTCTCCTGTCCTTTCTCCTCTCTCCTCCCCTCCCTCTACCCCTCTCCCGTTCTCTCTCCTCCCCTCTCCTCTCCTCCCCTCTGCTGTCCTCTGTCCTCCCCTCTCGTATCTCCTACCCTCTCCCCTCTCCTGTCCTCTCTCCTACTCTCTCCCTTCCCTTCTCCTGTCCTCTCTCCTACTCTCTCCCCTTTCCTGTCCTCTCTCATCCCCTCTCCCCTCTCCTGTCCTCTCGCCTCACCCTCCCCTCTCCCGCCCTCTCGCCTCACCCTCCCCTCTCCCGTCCTCTCTCCTCTCCTGTCCTCTCTCCTCCCCTCTCTGTCCCTTCTCCTCTCGTCTCGAGAGGAGAGGAAAGGAGGAGGGTAAAGAGGAGGACGAGGGGTGAAAGGGTAGGAGATACGAGAGGAGAGAGGGGAGGGGAGGAGATACGAGAGGAGAGAGGGGAGGGGAGGAGATACGAGAGGAGAGAGGGGAAGAGAGAGGACGGGAGAGGGGAGGAGAAATCCTCCCTCTCCCGTCTTCTCTTTTCCTTCTCCCCCTCTCCCGTCCTCTCTCCTCCTCCCCCTCCCCTCTCCCGTCCTCTCTCTTCCTTCCCCTCCCCTCTCCCGTCCTCTCCTCACGAGAGAAGGGACAGAAGAGGGGAGGAAAGAGGACAGACGGGAGAGGGGAGGGTAGGAGAGAGAAATGTTCTCCTCCCCCTCCCCTCTCCCGTCCTCTCTCCTCCCCCTCCCCTCTCCCGTCCTCTCTCCTCCCCCTCCCCTCTCCCGTCCTCTCTCCTCCCCTCTCCCGTCCTCTCTCCTCCCCCTCCCCTCTCCCGTCCTCTCTCCTCCCCCTCCCCTCTCCCGTCCTCTTTCCTCCCCCTCCCCTCTCCTGTCCTCTCCTCCCCCTCCCCTCTCCTGTCCTCTCCTCCCCCTCCCCTCTCCCGTCCTCTCTCCTCCCCCTCCCCTCTCCCGTCCTCTCTCCTCCCCCTCCCCTCTCCCGTCCTCTCTCCTCCCCCTCCCCTCTCCCGTCCTCTCTCCTCCCCCTCCCCTCTCCCGTCCCCTCTCCTCCCCCTCCCCTCCCCTCTCCCGTCATCTCTCCTCCCCCTCCCCTCTCCAGAAGGGGGAGAGTAGGAGAGAGGACAGGAGAGGGGAGAGGGTAGGAGAATGGAGACGGGAGGAGATACGAGAAAAGAGGGGAAGAGAGAGGACAGCAGAGGGGAAAGAACAGGAGAGGAGATAGGACGGTCGAGGGGAGGGGGAAGAGAAATTTTCTCCTCCCCTCTCTTCTACCCTCTTCCCTCTCCTCTCGTGAGGAGACGAGTGGAGAGGGGACAGAAGAGTAGAGAGGGGAGGAGAAAATTTCTCTTCCCCCTCCCCTCTCCCGTCCTATCTCCTCTCCTCCCCCGTCCACTCTCCTCCCCTCTCCTGTTCTCTCCCCTCTCTACTCTTCTGTCCCCTCTCCTCACGAGAGGAGAGGAAAGAAGGAGAGAGGAGGGGGAGGAGAAAATTTCTCTTCCCCCTCCCCTCTCCTCGTCTCTCTCCTCTCCTCCCCCTTCTGTCCTTCTCTCCTCCCCTCTCCTCACGAGAGGAGAGGAAAGAAGGAGAGAGGAGGGGGAGGAGAAAGGACGGGAGAGGGGAGGGGGAAGAGAGAGGACGAGGAGGGAACCTCCCCTCTTCCGTCCTCTCTCCTCTCCTCGCCTCCCCTCCTCTCCTCTCTCCTACCCTCCCCCTTCTGTCCTTCTCTCCTCCCCCTCCTCTCTACCCTCCCTCTTCTGTCCCCTCCCTCCTCTCGAGACGGGAGGAGGAGAGAAGAGGGGAGAAAATTTCTCCTCCCCCTTCCCTCTCCTGTCCTTCTCTCCTCCCCCATCCCCTCTCCCCTCTACTGAGAGGAGAGGAGAGACAAGCAAGGAGGAGAGTAGAGAGAAGGAGGAGAGGAGAGTAGGAGCAGAGCAGAATAGAGAGGAGGAGAGGAGATGAGAAGAGAGAGAAGGGGGAGAGGAGAAGAGAGAGAAGGGGAGAGGAGAGAGGAGGAGAGGAGAGTGGATATGAGATGGGAGGAGAGAGGAGAGGAGGTCAGTTCCCCTATCTCCGCTCCTCTTGTCTCTCCTCTCCCTCGAGAGGAGAGACAAGAAGAGAGGAGAGGAGAGGGAAATGGAGGAAAGGGGAGGGTTTTAAAGGGGAAAGGCGAGAGAGGGAGGGGAAGAAGAAGCAGAGGTACAAAAACGAATACAGACCTGTTCAGCCGCCCTCCAGTTCTCTGTGTCCAGGTCCTGATGCAACTGGTCCACCTGGACGTCAACCATAAGATACCGCAGGACCTCCCTGCCTTCCTTCCAGCAGCCCTGTGACGGCAGTGCTGAAGTTGCTGCACACCATCGCCAACCTCTCGACTGAAACTTCCACCAGCTTCTTGGGAGGAGAAACGAATGCAAGGATCACCCGACTCGTGTCACTGAACAAATACGCGTATGATTTGTGTCACTGAACAAATACTCGTACGGGGTCCAATGACGAGTGCCTGCCTGCCTGCCAGCAGGGGGCCCCAGACGTTGGAGAATTGTCACCCATTTTCCAATTCTGCCAACGTCCCCACTCTCGTCTGGAGATCGTCAACCCTTTGATCTCCAGACCAGGCCTGAGGTCTCCCGTATCAATTTCGCCTGGATTTCCCTTTTCCTACTACTACTACGACCCAGTCTTCCGTCGATCCATCCTTCCCGTTGCCCCTTGTCTCTCTTGCAGAAGACCTGCGGTGACACAGAGAAAGACCACATGTCAAAGGGCCGTGAAGAAATACACTTTTCCATATACATACCAAAGGCTTTTTCCCCCTAACAAGGGAGGTAGCCCAAAAATCAAAGGCATAAAATCCACTCCCACCCATTCCATCCCCAACATACTCCACTCCCATCCATCCCCCTCCCTCCCTCTTTTCTTGGCTCCTCCTGGATGATGGGTCATCCCTGCATCTCGCCCACTACCCTGGGTCAGAAGCAACGTAGCAAGACGCACCATATTCACAGCAATTGCCACTTCACTTAATCGGTGACCCGCCCCTCCTCTACCTAGCCTCAAATTCATGTACATTTCCACCTTAATCTATACCCTCAATTTCCTTCCTTCTTCTCCTTCTCACCCTCCTCCTGTTAGACCTGATAGGTCTGTCAGTTGCCACGTCTCGTTAGCTCTCTCCATTGTTGACGTTCCTCGTATTTTCTATCCCTCTCAACCTCCTCCAGTGAAGTTCCCCTCTTGTACAGGGCCTGCTGGATATTTGTTCTCCATCTCATTTTTGGACGTCCCACAGGTCTTCTTCCTTCTGGTTCCCATAAGTAGTACTTCTTTGGATATCTTTGCTCTTCCATCCGCATAACATGTCCGTACCATCTCAGCTGTCCTCTCTCCACATAGTCCAGCACATTCTCAAACCCCAATGCTTCTCTTATAACTTGATTCCTTATTCGGTCCACCCTTGTACATCTGTAGATAACCCTTAGTGCTCTCATTTCTGCGGCCTGTATTTTACTCCTTGTCCTACTGGTTAATTTCCAGGTCTCACATCCGTAACACAGTACTGGTCTTAATATAGTTATATAGATAGTTTTCTTCACTTTCCTTGGTATCGCGGGATCCTTAAGAAGTGGGTATAGTGACTGCAGCTCTATATTATACTTCTTGATTCTTTCACTTATTTCCGAAAGTATATCCCCTCCGCTGTTAAAATCAGCTCCCAGATATTTGAAGTTGTGTACTATTCTTACTTCTTGGGTATCTATTGTAACTCCTCCATCTCCCGAAATTCTGCTTACGTTCATGTATTCACATTTTCCGACATTTAACTCCATTCCCATTTCTGTCAATTGCTCAGACCATCTGTCCACAGCTTCCTGTAAGGTCTCTAGATCATCAGCTATAAGTGCCACATCATCAGCATAGGCAAAAGTAACCGTGTTATCCTCCATCTGAGTTATTTCTTTCATTATATAGTCCATGTACACAATAAAAAGCAATGGTGACAACACACTGCCCTGTCTCAAACCAATTTCTAGCTCCATATTCGGAGATCACTGCACTTTCAGATGTACGATAAAGTCCTTTTACTGCATTTGCAAGGTGGGTAGGTACCTCATACTGGGGATCCTCAAGCACACCCCATAGTTTCCTTCTTGGCACTCTATCAAAAGCCTTATGTAAATCCAGGAAGATCACATGTTTCTCAACATTCCATTCCCATGCCTTTTCAACGAGCATCCTCAATGCAAAAATCAAGTCTGTGGTGCTTCTTCCTGGTCGAAAACCATATTGCCATTCACCCAGCTTCTTTTCAACTACAATTCTTAATCTGGCCTCCAGTATTCTTTCATATACCTTTCCTATATGCGGCAAAAGTGATATTCCTCTGTAGTTACTACAGACTGTCCGGTCCCCTTTCTTAAAGATAGGGCATATCAGAGCTTTACTCCATTCTGCAGGCACTGTTGCTGTTTTATATGCTGCATTGAACATAGACACTAAATATGGCAATAAAGTCTCTTCTGCTTCTTTAAAAATCTCAGCCGGCAAGCCATCGCATCCTGCAGATTTTCCATTCTTCATTCGTTTAATTGCTGCCTTTACCTCGTTGGATGTTATTTCCAAACTCTCATCATTTCCCCCTTCTCCCATCTCCCAATGGTCCGCCACCTCGTCCTCATTAACATTCAGCAACTCACTAAAATACTCTCTCCATCTATTGTCTATATCAGCAGGGTTTGTCAGGATGTTACCCTCCCTATCTTTAATGGTTGAACAAGTTTCCCTGCTTCCTATACGATAGCTTTTTGCTAAACTATAAAGTAATTTCCTTCCAGTAGTAAAATCATCTTCTAACTGTTCTCCTAATTGATCCCAAAATTTTCTCTTTGCTATTTTCTTTATCCTTTCAGCCTCTTTCCCTGCACTTTCGTACATTAATCTGTTTTCCCTTGTTCTTCTTTTCATCCGTGTGCGAAAAGTCTTCATCTTTTGTTTCACTGCTTCCCTCACCTCTTCAGTCCACCAAGGGGTCTGTTTCTTTCTTTTCCCCCCAACATACTTCACTCCAATAGTTTCTTCTGCAATATTAGTCAACTTGTCTTTAAGATAGTTCCACATATGTTCAACAGCTTGATCATTCTGTACTGTCACCTCATCTGCGATTTTTCCGTTCAGCCTCTGCTTAATCTCACCCTCTTTTAGCTTGACCAGATTGAGTCTTCTTCTTTTTGGGGGCGGCTTTTATCTTAATTTCTTGAAAGTTAGTTTGGCCACCACTAGCCTGTGGTCAGCATTCATTGACTCCGAGGGAATGCTCTTTACATTTGATATATTTCTCTTATCATTGCAGACTATAAGATCTATCATTGATCTGCATACGTATTCCCCTCTATCATTGGTCCATCCATACCAAGTCCACTTATGCGACTCTTCTGTGTTGAAAAAAGGTGTTCATTATTTTCAAATTATTCAGGGTACAAAAATCCAAAACCCTCTCTCCATCTGCATTTCTGTCTCCTACACCAAAGGCTCCAATGACATCCTCATATCCTACCCTGTCTACTCCGAAGTGTCCATTCCAATCTCCTATTACAAATATTTTCAATCTTTCATTAAAGAGATCAATAGCAGCCTGTAGCATCTCGTAGAAGTGTTCTTTTTCTTCTGTTGTTCTTCCACTCTGTGGTGCGTATATTTGTATAACCCCTATTTTCTCTTCCCTCATCCTTAATACGCATCCTATTATTCTTTCACTTATATAGTGAATTCTCTCTATACCTTTAGCAAGGTCTGGGCTAACAAGTATTCCCACTCCATGTCGAGCATCATCCTTTCCTTTCCATATAAGAGTGTAATTGCCATGTATCTTCCTACCTTCTCCTCTAATTCTAGTCTCTGCCAGACCCAGTACATCAATTTTCCTCCTTTTCATCATCTCAACAACCTCCTCCTTATCCTTCAGGGTTGCACAGTTTATAGTTCCCAGCAGAAGAGTTTTTCCGAGCACATGTCCATTATCGGTCCTAGTCGTCTCCGTTTGGTCTACCTGATTCCAAGGCGTAGCGTGAGTTTCTCGAGCAAAGTACAGGTAAACGTCGACTTACGATGGCCGCGACTTATGATTGTTCGACTTTACAATGACGACGATATGATATATTTAACCCCTTCCATACGGTGCCGCACACATAGGCGTCATGAGGAGCAAGTGGATTCGCGACGCTGCCATATCGGCATCTTGATTATATTTATTGTAGTTGCCCCTGTGTTTTTACATTCTCTCAAATGTGCCCTGAATCCCATTCTCTGTGGTTTTCAAAATTCGCGGGTGAAAGAGAGAACGATCGATATAAGCGGTGACTATATTTTATGATGCGAGTATTATTACGTCACGTCGTACGGCTGGCATTGGCTGCTGCCCGCGAGATTTAAGTCCCGTACTGAAAATACATATTATAGTGTTTGAATATGGTAAAAAGAATAAAAATAATTAAATAAACTACTGTACATGATTAATAGGCTATATTCAGTATCTCTGGTGGTTAATATACAGGTAGGCTAGGTACAGTGACCACGGAACAGAGTGATACACAAATTGGGGATCGACTTACGATGAAATCGTCTTACGATGGCTCTATCGAAACCTAATGCCATCGTAAGTCGACGTTTACCTGTATAGATAACTGCCGGCTTGCTAGGCCTGTCGCAGCCCACCGCTGTCGTTAGCGTTACCCAGGGGGCCCCTCTTGGAGGTGATAGTCGGAATTTACCCCCCAACTCAATTTCCAATTATCATATTTAGATCTGAACTCATGTCTTGTGTGAGCTTGGGCCGTATCACTTCTGAAGCCATTCCATGTACTTAACAACTGCCTTCACTTCATCCTTCCTTATTTCTCCCCCATCACAGTCATTTTCTTAGCACTTCCCACTGCAACTATCTTTCCCTCCCCATCCTCCTTCACATTTAGCAACTCCCTAAAATACTCTGCCCATCTTCCCCTTACTGCCTTCTCTTCCATTATCATCTCTCCATCTACACCTTTTACCTTTTCTTCTCTACTTGATTCGCCTCCTCTTCCTCTCTTAATTTCTTTCCAAAACATCTTTTTATTACTTTCAAAATTTTCTGTCATCATATCCCATTTCACATCTGCTCTCCTCTTTGCCTCCTTTACCTTTTGCTTTACTTCTCTTTTCTTTTCTTTTTACCTCTCGTATGACTCTCGGCAAATTTTCCCATTTTCTCCTGGTACTTTTTCAACACAAAAATTTAAAAATTCACGAGAGTCTCCATTTCAACTTACTTAACTTGGAAATTTGTACCATATTTATAAAATTCAGACTTTTACTGCGTATGGACAGCAAATTTGATGGACATTTGACAATTTGGATTTTGGGGGGGAAAATGGACATCACTATGAACATCTGCCCTATTTAAACACCCAAAGGGTTAACTTATGCCTGTCTCATTTGAAGCCCTTCATGCTGCCAGTGTGGAAATATGCAAATGTTTTGAAGATATATACATTATTGTAAAATTTGATAATAAAACCTATGGCAAATTTACCTTAAGCATTCCTTGCTGCACGCCTTCTCCTCCTACCTCCCTGAGTTGGTGGATACCTGGAACTGCTCCCATCTTATCCACGATTCCTGCAAGAAAATGGATTTATCTGAGATGAGATGTACATAATGAAAAAAATATATATATATATATACAAAAGTGACTGAAGGCCTGTAGCAACCCATTTCATGTCAAATTTTGCCAGCTCCTTGAGGTATGTTTGAATTTTCTTGGCAGCTTGCTCATAGACACTTCAACAGAAACAGTTACCATACAAATGCAAATAAAGCGAACATCAACATCAACATCCCAAGGTCTTACACCCCAACTCCAGTCACTAAATGGCCTGGCAAGTGACATAAATGCACACCACTCAATATAGCTACACATAAAAACAGCAGATCAAAGAGAAGGCAAAATCCCAAACCTAAACATATCAGATAGAGATACTATATCCAACCTGCCTGAGGCCTGACCACCATGGAATTGCCTAAACAGACAAGATAAAGTTGACACCATCCATCACCTTCAATAATGATTCCATGCCAGTGGACACAATTTTCCTAATCCTCTGCCCCAATCTCTCCTCCAGGAGACAACCCACAGCTCCCAGGTAACCAGCTACAGGCACTGGGTGGGCCCATAAGTCACTCAGGGAAGAAATACAATGTTGCCTAGGGATTGTTGTTGTTGTTCCCTAGACTGTCTGTCCGAGTGGTCCTGTCTCCCCAAGGAATGCCATGGCCGAAACGAAGTTTTCCCACAAATCCTTTATTTACCTAGTTGTATTTTGCAGGAAGGGGAGCTATGCTCGTGATGTCCCGCCTTTGTATCTTGCAGTGTCTAGTTTGTTTTTAAACTCATGAATGGTTTTTGCGCATACTATTTCATTGTCCAGTTTGTTCCAAGTGTCCAAAACTCTATGAGGAAAACTGTTTTTCTTCAGTTCTCTTCTATAGCTATGTTTTTTTATTTTCTTTCCATGTCCTCTTGTGTTTCTTTTGTCCCAGTTAACCCCTTCCATACGGTGCCGCACACGTAGGCGTCATGAGGAGCAAGTGGATTCGCGATGCTGCCATATCGGCGTCTTGATTATATTTATTGTAGTCGCCCCTGTGTTTTTACATTCTCCCAAATGCGCCCTGAATCCCATTCTCTGTGGTTTTCAAAATTCGCGGGTGAAAGAGAGAACGATCGATATAAGCGGCGACTATATTTTATGATAAGAATATTATTACGTGACGTCATACGGCTGGCATTGGCTGCTGCCCGCGAGATTTAAGTCCCGTACTGAAGTGGTTAAGTAAGTTCTCTCTATCGAGTACCTCTGTGCCTCTCATGATTCTGTAGATGGTCAATAGGTCACCTCTCTCTCTTCTTTGCTCCAGTGTCGGTAACTCCAGTTTAGCCAATCTCTCCTCGTATGATAGGTTTGCAAGTGCAGGTGCCATTTTTGTAGCTGCTCTTTGGATTCTTTCTATTTTCTTTGTATTCTTTTTGGTACTGGGGGACCACAATGTCGCCGCATACTCTAATCTAGGCCTTATCAATGTAACCAATATTTTTTTTATCATGTCTTCGTCCAAGTATGTAAACGCCACTTTTATTGATCTTGAGTGTATGTTGTGTTGTTTGCATGCATGATTGTGTATAATGCAGTCTTCCCTGACACATTGAATAGTATGGGTTGAAGTGTTACATCCTGGGCATTTGTCCACAATGCAGTCATCCAGTCCCTTTTGGTGGTAGCTTAGAAGGGCTGGGTGGTGGCCACATTGCAGTCTGGCCGGGTGGACTCTGTCCTTTCGTGGGAGAGAGGATTCTGTGGGATGGATATCAGGGGGTCTGGCATGCAGCAATGTGTTGTCTTTTAGAGTGTTAATGGAGCAGTGAGTGATGTGATTATGAGTATGTTTCTGGAGGCTGGTATTTGGTGGTTTTGGAGGAAGAGAATATTTGGGTGTTTTCTTTATGTGTCTTGGTGTGTTTGTGCGGGCTGCAGCAAGTGTCTGTGTGCCTCTTGTGTCAAGGTGATCTTTGACTTAGAGGACTTTTGTTTCTGTGTAGATGGTCTGTAGGTGTTGTATATGTACAGCCTGTAATTGTTTTTAATGCTTTGTTTTGTACGGTCTGAAGGGTGTTGAGGTGTGTCTCACTGAGATTAGGTGCCCATACTGGATTGTTAGTGTGGGGCATTGTAGGATGAGGTGATGTCTTCTATGTGATGGTTGCATCTAAGACAGTTTAATTCTGTGGCCAGGCCTACTTTGAGTTGATACCGTTTTAATGATGTATGGTGTCCTCAATGTAAGCATGCCAGTGTCATTCTTATTTCTTTTGGGAGGGATTTTCACTGTGGCTAGCATCGGGGGTGGGGGGGTTGTGGAGTACTGAGTTTGGTGATCTATCTTGAAGAACTTTTTAGTAATCTGAGGAAGAATATATTTTTTTGAGGGTATATTGTGTGGTATGGGAGGTAGGTTGTTCTACATGTTTGAGGAGGAAGATTTTTCAGCTGGTACTGCTTGTGGATAGTTTTAGATACTTGGGTGCCAATGTGGCATGTTAAGATTATAAATAAATATACGCATATTTGTGATATGTATTATGGAGAGTAAAGGGTAATGAAAAAAAATATATATATATTGGAGTAAAAATTGTTTCAAGACGTACAACTGTTGATGACACAAAGCGAATCGGTTTTGAATAAGCGAATTGGAAGCGGAAAGAGACAGTGTGAACTTGGAATATTATGAAGAATTTAAAGAAAAATACAAGACCTGGCTAGGCAGTTTATGGAGAAGCGAGCTAAGGTATACATGAATTTACAAAGCAGTAATTGAGCAGATTTGCCATTAAGTGTAATTTAGCACTTTGGTAGCAGACCGTAGTTGCTGGCAAACTTTTGTGATAATGGCACCGTTGGTAATAAAGGATCCACCTAAATTAGTAGACAAAAAATATTATGAACAGTGGAAGAAGGATATTGCTATTTGGCAGAAGAAAAGCAAGAAGAAGATGAAGAAAAGCAAGCTCTTGCTGTGCATTTGACATTGACTGGCAAAGCCAGAGAAGTGAATAGTGAAATTGAAATAGGTAAATTAGCCAGTAAAGATGGAATGAAGGAACTAATGAATAGATTAGATGAAGTGTTTTCATTGAATAAAAACAGACGAGCTTTTATCGCTTATTCAGAGTTTGAGATGTTTAAGCACCCATTTGAAATGAGTATTCCTAAGTACTTGGTGGAGTTTGAAAGAAGACTTTTCAAGTTAATAGAGTATGAAATGGAATTGCCTGACCAAGTTCTGGCATTTCGACTACTGAAAAGTTGTGATCTTTCTGATATTCAATTCAATTGGCAATATCTACAACAGCAACAGTTACTTTTAGTGAAATGAGAAATATGTTGCAAAGGATGTTTGGTGATGGTATTATGGATCACAGTTTGAGTGGAAATATTTCGAATGGAGTTGTAAAGTGTGAACCTGTTAAAATTAAGTGAACCTGTGTTGCAAGCTAGTGGAAACCGATTTGACACTCGCCCCTGAGGATTTAGGCCAAGGTACGGAAGCAGGTGGACCAATAGTCTTGGAAAATGGCCTAGAGGACAAGGTGGTGGTTCATCGAAATGCTTTCGATGTGGATCAACAGATCATTGGATTAGAAACTGCACTGAAAAGGGAGAAAGGCCTAGTCTTAGCAGTGGTGTAATGGAAGCAATAGATGAGGGTGATAATGATTATAAAGAAGTACATACATACATACATATACCAAGGCTTTTTCCCCCTTCCAAGGGGGGTAGCCAAAAAGGGAAAGGCATAAAAACACTCCCACCCATTTCATCCCTAAATGCACTCCACACCCCTCCCACCCTCCCTCTCATCTGAGCACCTCCTGGATGACGGGTCATCCCTGCACCCTGCCCACCGCCCTGGGTCAGAAGCAGTGTCGCAAGACACAGCACATCCACAGCAAGGCCGCTTCATTTAATCGGCGACCCCCCCTCTCCGTCCCCCCTTGCATATAAGGAGAGGACGGGGAGAAATCCCTTCGGGCTGCGTCAAAATTTACTCACACATACTACCCCACCCCCCCGCCCATTCCTCCTCATGCAATCACAACATCATCCATATACAACCATTCTCCACTCACCTCTGTCTTCCGTCCTCTCCCTTCCTTCCTCAACAGACATTCCCCTCTTCCCCAAAGCCCCCTTCACCCCATCCATCCACCTCATCCTAGGACGTCCCCTCATGTTCACTCCCTCCACATCTGCCTTCCATACCTCTTTTACTAGTCTTTCTTCACTCATTCTTTCCATGTGTCCAAACCATCCTAATATTCTTTCATCAACCCTATCTCCCAAATCCTTTTTCACCCCTGTTTTCCTCCTCACCTCCTCATTTCTCACTCTATCCAGCCTAGTAACCCCCACCATACTTCTCAGACACCTCATCTCAAACACATTCAAACTCCTTCTCTCTTCTTCTCTTATGTTCCACGTTTCTGCCCCATACAGTGCTGTTGGCACAATCACTCCTTCATACAGTCTCCTCTTCGCATCCATTCCTAAATGTCTATTCCTCATTACACTCTTTAATCCACCAAGGCATTTACTCGCTTCTCTCAATCTACATTCTACCTCCACCTTCACTCCACCTTTTCCTGCTACACTTGCACCCAAGTATCTAAAACTATCCACTTCCTCCAGTCGCTCTCCCTTAATGTTCACTTCCAGTCTACTGCCACTTTCACCCCTTGTACATCTCATCACCTTACTTTTACCCACATTTATCTTTAGCTTTCTTCTATCACATACTCTCCCAAACTCTGCCACCAGCTTCCTCAATCCCTTCTCTGACCCTGCCACAAGCGCAGTGTCGTCCGCAAACAACAGCTGGCTCACCTCCCACTTTTCTCCATTTTCTTTAACCATCTCCAATCCCTGACCCACTACCCTAGCATTCACCTCTTGCACCACCCCATCCATGTATAAGTTGAACAGCCAGGGCGACATAACGCATCCTTGACAAAGTCCCACCTTTACGTCAAACCACTCACTCTCTCCATTTCTAATCCTGACACAAGCTCTACTACTCTCATAAAAACTCTTGTCAGCTCCCAAAAGCTTTCCTCCTATCCCATAAATCTGCATAACCTCCCACAGTGCCTTTCTGTCTACCCTATCATAAGCTTTTCCAGATCCATAAAAGCCCAAAAACATCCTTCCCCTTTCCTATAGCTTTCTCACATATCTGTCTTACCACAAAGATCTGATCTACACAACCTCTACCTGTCCTAAATCCACACTGTTCCTCTCCAATTACTCCTTCTGTTCCTCTCCTAATCCTCTCAATCAAGATCCTCCCATAAGCCTTCCCTACTACACTTAACAGGCTAATCCCTCTGAAACTACTACATTCACACTTGTCCCCTTTTCCCTTGTAAAGAGGAACTATACAGGCACTTCTCCAGTCCTCCGGTACTCTACCCTCTCTCCAGCAAACAAGAAGTATAATTAACATTATTAGCTGATGACAATGCTGAGAGGCAGGAGGAATTGCTAATGGAGTCTCTGGGTGCTATTGCTTTAGATTTAGGATGTACAACGACAGTTTGAGGAGAAGATTGGCTACATTCTTACATTGAGACATTATCTCCATACGATAGTGAAAGTATAACAAGAAAGGCATCTAACATTACTTTTCGACTTTGTGATGGGAGACAGATTATATCCCAAGGTAGTGTTCTTATTCCATGCTATATACAGGGATAAAAGGTCATGATCTGTACTGGAGTGGTAGATTGCCATATACCACTACTTATGAGTAGATCAGCAATGAAATGTGGAAGAATGATCTTGAGCTTTGAAACTGATACAATGCAAATGTTCGGTCGGGAAAGTGAGCTGGGAATAACTTCAACTGGACATTATGTTTTCTGGATTGTGAAGGCACCAAATAGAAAGGCAAATTAGTGCTATTTACAGGGCAAGCAAATCAAATATCAAAGAAGGTGCTTAAGCTACACAGACAATTTGCACATTCCACTGCTGATAAATTGATAAGGTTGATTAAAGAGGCTGGCATGCTGGATGAAGCATGGAAACAAAAGATACAGAAAGTCAGTGACAAGTGTGAAATTTGTAAGAAATTTAAGAAAACCCCGGCATGCCCAGTAGTAAGTCTTCCTGCTGGTAGAAAGTTTAATAAAGCAGAGCTTCTAAAAATGTTCAATCTGTCTTAAACATACATATTCTATATTGGTGAAAAGAATTGAGACTGCAAAGGTTGAGTGAGCTGAATTTCCAGAGCTGGGCGCATTCCTCGATGCATTCCGCTTCAGTTTGGCCATGGTGAACACCACCAAACTATTAAAGCTTGAGAGACAAGTTCATACTGAAATAAAAGTCTGGTAGGCCACATACTATACCAAAGAAAAGTTTTGTAGGCCACATACTATACCAGCACCTATATTGCTTTAATAGTTTGGGAGTGCTAACTGCGGCCCAACTAAAGCAGAACACACCAAGGAATACACCCAGCTCTGGTATCTATTATCTTAGATAACCTATTACCCAGTCTAGCTTAACTTATTTTTGGAATCTGTGCCCCAAGATTACCCTATGAGGGGGAGTGGGTGAGGGTGTATGTGTGAAAAATAATTTGACGCAGCCTGAAGGGATTTCTCTCCGTCTTCTCCATTTCTGCATGAGAGTACAGGGGGGGGGGTTGCAAATTTAATGAATCAGCCTTGTTTTGGATGTGCTGTGTCTTGTGACACTGCTTCTGACCCAAGGCAGGGGGCAAGATAAAGGGATGACCCATCATCCAGGAGGAGCCAAGATAAGATGGAGGGAGGGGGGTGGATGGGAGTGGAGATGGAATGGGTGGGAGTGGTTTTTATGTCTTTTTTTTTTTTTTTTTTTGCTACCTCCCTTGTAAGGGGGGGGGGACCCTTTGGTATATGTGTTTATCAATAAAATTTGTGTTGATTAGGAAAGAGGAATTTTATCTAAACCAAGGACCTTACCTTTTCCAGCTGTTTTTGCTAAATATTCCACAAGTTTTCTGAAAATAACAGGTTCATCTAGCACTGCAAGGGTAGATCCTGAATCGTCTCAATTCAGGTTAGCGTCATTCCAATTTTTCGCCGCAGTTGAGAGGAAAAAGTAGGAATTGTGAATGAAGAACCACCCTCATGGACATACTAATTCTGAAAAAAATTACATATATGTATAAGATTTTCCAGCATATACCAGTACTCTTATGTTTAAGGATAATGTCATGCACAGGGTGTTGCATATGGCTGGGACAATATATGTAGGGGGGGGGGGCAGCAATTCTAGTCTGAACATGGCCATGCCCACAAGGCTGACAAAATAATTATACAAAAAGGTCAAAGGAGCCCTGAATGTATTACCATAATATACAAATTTTGCATTAGAATCAACAGAATATGAAACCTTTTTCCCTTATCCTTTCTACAATAGGGACATTAAATACAATTTATGAAATCTATTTAATTATTTCGCAAGCCACTAGCTAAAACAGCCTATAAGGGATGGCAGAAATGGGAAGTGGTGATGGGGGAGGGGGGTGCATCACTGAGAACTTTGCCCTGGTTTAACGTCACAAACTCCCTTCTATCAGAAGGCAAGGACAGCGAATAATAATGATATGATGATGATCTGGTTTAATGTCACAAACTCCCCCTTAATGGGAGGCTAAGTTGGTGCCCCTCACAGAGGGCTTTGTAGTCTGGACTTTAATGAATCGTGCCCATGGTTCAACTTCGCTGATGGCAGGATTTGAACCGCCATCCCCTTGACTTTTACCGCAAGTAATGACGCCCTAACGCGCTTAGCCAGCAAGCTTCCATTAACCTCTTCAGTACGGGGCAAAATTTCGCGGGCAGCATTAGCTGCCAGACGTACGATGTGTCGTAATAATACTCGCATCATAAAATATAGTCACCACTTTTATCGATCGTTCTCTCACCCGTGAATTTTGATAACCATAGAAAATGTGATGAAGACAGTTTAGAGAGTATGTCATTATGCAGGGGCAACTACAATAGATATAATCAAGACGCCGATATGGCAGGCTCGCGTAACCGCTTGCTCCTCAGGCCGCCTATGTATGCGGCACCGTATGATGATGATGATAATAATAATGGTGACAATATTAAAGATATAAAAAATAATAATATTAATAGCAATAATAATAGTAAAATAAACAAAAAAATTAAACTAGTAATTTTGTACAATTATGAACTTTTTGACGAACAAGCCAACAAATATTGATAATAATATTAAAAGTACTAAAAATAATACATACTTACATATACCAAGGCTTTTCCCCCTTACAAGGGAGGTAGCCAAAAAAAAAAGGCATAGAATAATTACCACCCATTCCATCCCTGAATACACTCCACTCCCCTCCACCCTCCCTCTTATCTTAGCACCTCCTGGATGATGGGTCATCCCTGCACCTTGTACACTACCCTGGGTCAGAAGCAGTGTCGCAAGACACAGCACATCCACAGCAAGGCCGCTTCATTAAATCGGCGATCCCCCCTCTCCGTCCCCCCATGCATAAAAGGAGAAGACGGGGAGAAATCCCCTCGGGCTGCGTCAAACCCTGCTCACACCCCCCCATCCACTCACCCACTCCACCCCATGCATCACAACATCATCCATATATAACCACTCTCCACTCACCCCCATCCTCCGCCCCTCCCCTCTTCCCCAGAGCCCCTTTCACCCCATCCACCCACCCCATCCCAGGGTAGTAATAATAATAAGAATAACAATAATAATAGTGATGATAATAATAACCCAACTTTATGACAAACAAGCCATTAAAGTTGAATTTAATCCCCCCCCCCCCCAACTCACCTCTCACTGGTTGACTACAAATGAAAGGGTATTTGAGTGTGCATGCAATATCCCTGCTTTCGTAGTTACACATCTTCTCTTCCTTCTTCACTGGGTAGCTGGCAGGCCACATGCGATTCTCCACTGATGAACGATCCAACCAAATCCAGAGGCGGTGAGTACCGGAAAGAGTGTTGTTTGCGCCCACCCACACAGAACATGAATCTGAAAAGTTTACCAGATAAACTAATGAATTTTCAAGTAATAGAGACTAGGACTATATTACCTGATCTAAAGAAAAAAATGGAGGATTTTTGCTATAAAAAGTATATTTGATTGAATAAGTGGTGCCGGAAGGTTTGGAATTTTGTCTTAACCACTTCAGTACGAGTCAAATTCTTGTGCACAGCATTGGCTGCCATATGTACAATGCATCACACCACTTGCATTATAAAATATAAAGTCACTGCTGTATTACTCGTTCTATTTTAATCTGAGTAATAATAAAGAGAGAAAATGTGATCAAACCAGTTCACAGAATCTAGGGGTAAGTCATATACAACTACAAAAAATAGATAATCAAGACACAAACGCTGGCATCCTCGTATATGTACCCACTCACGCCTCATGACGCCTCCTTGGGTGTCATCATACCGAAGTGGTTCAATAATATCACAAACATCTAGATTCAGAGCCCGAAACCCCCTCCACATGACAGGCCGACACCAAATCTGCAAACTTCACTGTCACATCAAAGTAACTGAGATATCAGCTGAATGAAATTGTCTGGAATGGGATAGAACTAGTTTTTAGTGTGCCACTGTAGTAAAGAGATTAATTGAGATACAGTAAAATTCCTCTTATCCGACCTTGGTGGAACCTACCCTAGATTGGATGTTTGGACGTAAACTAACAGATTATAAAAAAAAAAAAAAAAAAAAAAAAAAACTGGTTTGGGACACTTTCACTTATTTATGGTACAATAAAGCATAATAAACAACACAACAGAGTGGAGGAGAAACAACCACCAATGGCAAAATGTAAGCAAACGCTGAAATACCTGCAATAACAGCAGCCAACCTGAGCACCATGAGTCGGTAGTGGTGATAGCAACAACTAAACCTCCACTTGATGGTCGGATGTTTGGACAGATTCAACTTTTTATCCGACTTGGGATATTGAAGAAGAAACTCGGATGTTCGAAGGTCGGATAAAAGGAATTTTACTGTAGTCTTAATCCCTTCAGCACAAGCCCCCACCCTCAGCTAAGTAGGATAATTGAGCAAAATAGAGGAAATTTTTTGTAAAATGCATCACCATAGCTTAGAGCAGCGTTTCTCAACCTGGGGGGGGTGCTGAAATCAATTATATATGTATCATTGATTACCCAGTTGTGCATATTTGACTTTTTCCATGCTATTTTATTTTTCTAGGGTGTTCTTATTTCTTCTACAAACAATATTGTCAATTTGTTTCAGTTCTAAGGAATCAAGAAAATAAATCATCAAGCAGTACACTTCACTTTCTTTTATCCTTCTAATAACACAATAAGAATGCTGGACTGCTTAGACATGACGACAGGGGGTGTGCTATGGTCGGAAAAGGTTGGGAAACACTGGATCAGAGGTTAATACTGCAAAGAAAGGGTTTCATTTTAGGCTTTCACCAATGAACAGAAACTCCATCAACGTCAAAGTTACTGTACTTCAAATTATTAGTCTATGAGGATCCATTATTACCTTTAAGTTTCAGGTACTTTCTAATGTTTTTAGTCTCAGCTTCGTTTGAGAAGACGGCTAGTGTTCCATGGAAGGCTGCGCATGTCTGTTCAGCTTTATTCCAGTCTGTGGCATGGTTGTTGTTGTCGGACATGTAAATCACTGATGCTCAATCTTCACCCATTCTTGTGGGCACCCAGTCGATTTATCTGAAATAAAAGTCAACATGACATCTGATTATTTAAACAATGCTCATCAACACGATTGTACAATAATACTTAAAGCTTAATATTCATATTCAGTTGCAGATGAATGTCATAGGAATAAAATCTTTATTAAAACATCTGATTATTCAAACAATGCTCCCCAATATGATTGTAGGATAATACTTGAAGCTTAATATTTATATCCATGTGCAGATGAATGTCATAGGAATAAGATCTTTATTAAAGCATCTTGGCTATTCCAATGTTCAGTCTCAGTATGACAATTAATGGAACACAATGTAGCATACCTATATAAGGCTTTGGCTGAGGTTTTGCATCTCCACCTAAATAATAGAGGGGTTCGCGCTGACACATGTAATTCACCCATGATCCACATCCATAGTCGTTAAAAGGTAAACTGCTTTCCTGGGTCAATGTACATCCACTCCTCTGATGACAAAAATGCATTTGCTGAAGTCCACTTGGAAGGAAGAACTTTGCTTCCACTCAACCAGGTCCAGGACCCGTGGTGTAGGTCAAAGTCGCTTGCAGCTCCCACCTAATCAATTGTCACTGAAACAACGTTCAAGTCATTAATATTTTTGTCATTATGACTTAAGGAAATAAACTTTCCTATTAGGATTCGAACCCTCGCTCGAGCAGCTTGCTTTGTACAAGACCATACATACCATCATGTCACCATGATGGTACTGTCTTTGTCTTGTAAAAAGCAAGCTGCTCAGGCAAGGGTTTGAATCCTAGTAGGAGAGTTTATTTCCTTAAGTCAGTGGTCCCCAACCTTTTGGCTACATCTGTCATTATAAACACAGCAGAGGGTGCCTTCCCCCAAAGAGAGAGAGAGAGAGTGTCGTATGTAGCATTCGTCTGTCCCACACCCTCACTCACTTACTCACTCCTCCCCTCCAACACATTCTCTCTCTTTGTCTCTCATGATAGGGTCCCGAGGGCGCCATGGCGCCTGCGAGCTACAGGTTGGGGACCACTGCCTTAAGTCATAAAATTGACAAAGCTATAATAGTGCAATGACATACACATAAAAACACTTACGTTACTATCATTATCAATAGAATCATACAAGCTAGGAACCAATGATGTGGACCTGCATGTGGTAGTCCTGCAAGATGGACAACAAAACAGGGAATTGTCTCCTTGCTACCCATCTTCAAAACCTGTCAACACAGACACCTCTTTCTGCAGGCGTAGCAATGAGGGGCTGACACTCAATTCATGAGCCAAGCCCAAAACTTTTAGCAACTTCCAGAGCTGGGTGCGCTCCTCAGTGCATTCCCCGGTGCGTTCCGCTTTAGCTTGGTCATGGTTAGCGCTCCCAAACTATCGAAGTTTAAGAGACAGGAGGTTCATACCGAAACAAAAGTCTGGTAGGCCACATAGTATACCAAAGAAAAATTTTGTGGGCCACATACTATACTGGCACCTATATTGCTTTAGTAGTTTGGGAGTGCTAACCACGGCCAAACTAAGGTGGAACACACCAAGAAACACACTTCTGGAACAAAGAAGAGAAAGAGATCTACTATTTATACATACATACATATACCAAGGCTTTTTCCCCCTTACAAGGGGGGTAGCCAAAAAGGAAAAGGCATAAAATCTTTCCCACCCATTCCATCCCTGAATACACTCCACACCCCTCCACCCTCCCTCTTATCTTAGCACTTCCTGGAGGATGGGTCATCCCTGCACCTTGTCCACTGCCCTGGGTCAGAGGCAGTGTTGCAAGACACAGCACATCCACAGCAAGGCCGCTTCATTAAATTGGTGACCCCCCTCTCCATCCCCCCATGCATAACAGAAGACAGGGAGAAATCCCTTCAGGCTGCGTCAAATTTTGCTCACACATACAACCTCACCCCCCACTCCCCCACCCATTCCACCTCATACATCACAACGTCGTCCATATACAACCATTCTCCATTCAGCCCTATCTTCTGTCCTCTCCCATCCTTCCTCAACAGACATTCCCCTCTTCCCCAAAACCCCCTTCACCCCATCCATCCACCTCATCCTAGGACGTCCCCACATGTTCACTCCCACCACATCTGCCTTCCACACCTCTTTTACTAGTCTTTCTTCACTCATTCTTTCCATGTGTCCAAACCATCCTAATACTCTTTCATCAACCCTATCTCCCAACTCCCTTTCCACCCCTGTTCTCCTCACCTCCTCATTTCTCACTCTATCTAGCCTAGTAACCCCCATCATACTTCTCAGACACCTCATCTCAAAAACATTCAAACTCCTTCTCTTTTCCTCTCTTATGTTCCATGTATCCTGGATGACGGGTCATCCCTGCACCTTGCCCACCACCCTGGGTCAGAAGCAGTGTCCCAAGACACAGCACATCCACAGCAAGGCCGCTTCATTTAATCGGCGACCCCCCTTGCATATAAGGAGAGGACGGGGAGAAATCCCTTCGGGCTGCGTCAAAATTTACTCACACATACTACCCCACCCCCCACCCCCCTGCCCATTCCTCCTCATGCAATCACAACATCATCCATATACAACCATTCTCCACTCACCTCTGTCTTCCGTCCTCTCCCTTCCTTCCTCAACAGACATTCCCCTCTTCCCCAAAGCCCCCTTCACCCCATCCATCCACCTCATCCTAGGACGTCCCCTCATGTTCACTCCCTCCACATCTGCCTTCCATACCTCTTTTACTAGTCTTTCTTCACTCATTCTTTCCATGTGTCCAAACCATCCTAATATTCTTTCATCAACCCTATCTCCCAAATCCTTTTTCACCCCTGTTCTCCTCCTCACCTCCTCATTTCTCACTCTATCCAGCCTAGTGACCTCCACCATACTTCTCAGACACCTCATCTCAAAAACATTCAAACTCCTTCTCTCTTCTTCTCTTATGTTCCACGTTTCTGCCCCATACAGTGCTGTTGGCACAATCACTCCTTCATACAGTCTCCTCTTCGCATCCATTCCCAAATGTCTATTCCTCATTACACTCTTTAATCCACCAAGGCATTTACTCGCTTCTCTCAATCTACATTCTACCTCCACCTTCACTCCACCTTTTCCTGCTACACTTGCACCCAAGTATCTAAAACTATCCACTTCCTCCAGTCGCTCTCCCTTAATGTTCACTTCCTGGGATGAAATGGGTGGGAGTTTTTTATGCCTTTCCCTTTTTGGCTACCTCCCTTGTAAAGGGGAAAAAGCCTTGGTATATGTATGTATGTATGTGCCATGTTTCTGCCCCATACAGTGCTGTTGGCACAATCACTCCTTCATACAGTCTCCTCTTAACATCCATTCCCAAATGTCTATTCCTCATTACACTCTTCAATCCACCAAGGCATTTACTCGCTTCTCTCAATCTACATTCTACCTCCATCTTCACTACACCTTTTCCTGCCACATTTGCACCCAAGTATCTAAAACTATCCACTTCCTCCAGTTGCTCTCCCTTAATGCTCACTTCTAGTCTATTGCCACTTTCACCCCTTGTACATCTCATCACCTTACTTTTACCCACATTTATTTTTAGCTCTCTTCTATCACATACTCTCCCAAACTCTGTCACCAACTTCCTCAGTCCCTCCTCCGATCCTGCCACAAGCGCTGTGTCCTTAGCAAACAACAACTGGCTCACCTCCCTCTTTTCTCCATTTTCTTTAACCATCTCCAATCCCTGACCCACTACCCTTGCATTTACCTCTCGCACTAACCCCATCCATGTATAAGTTGAATAGCCAGGGCGACATAACGCATCCTTGACGAAGTCCCACCTTTACCTCAAACCACTCACTCTCTCCATTTCTTATCCTGACACAAGCTCTACTGCTCTCATAAAAACTCTTGACAGCTCCTAGAAGCTTTCCTCCTATCCCATATATCTGCATAACCTCCCACAGTGCCTTTCTGTCTACCCTATTGTAAGCCTTTTCCAGATCCATAAAAGCCCCAAAAACATAATTCCCCTTTCCTATAGCTTTCTCACATATTTGTCTTACCACAAAGATCTGATCTACACAACCTCTACCCATCCTAAATCCACACTGTTCCTCACCAATTACTCCCTCTGTTCCTCTCCTAATCCTCTCAATCAAGATCCTCCCATAAGCCTTCCCAACTACACTTAACAAGCTAATCCCTCTGAAACTACTACATTCACACTTGTCCCCTTTTCCCTTGTAAAGTGGAACTATGCAGGCACTCCTCCAGTCCTCCGGCACTCTACCCTCTCTCCAGCAAACATTAAATAACCTCACCAGCCAGGCCACCATCACTGTACCTCCTTTTTTTTTAAGACATTCTGAATGGCATCCATCCAGACCAGGTGCCTTACCTGCTTTCATCATCTTAACAACTGCCTGGAGGAAGTGGATAGTTTTAGTTACTTGGGTGCAAATGTGGCAGGAAAAGGTGGAGTGGAGGTAGAGTGTAGATTGAGAGAAGTGAGTAAATGCCTTGGAGGATTAAAAAGTGTAATGAAGAATAGACAATTGGGAGTGGATGCTAAAAGAAGACTGTATAAAGGAGTGATTGTGCCAACAGCACTGTATGGGGCAGAAACATGGAACATAAGAGAGGAAGAGAGAAGGAGATTGAATGTGCTCAAGATGAAGTGTCTGAGAAGTATGATGGGGGTTACTAGGCTGGATAGAGTGAGAAATGAGGAGGAGAATAGGGGTGGAAAGGGGGTTGGGAGATAGGGTAGATGAAAGAGTATTAGGATGGTTTAGACACATGGAAAGAATGAGTGAAGAAAGACTAGTAAAAGAGGTATGGAAGGCAGATGTGGAGGGAGTGAACATGAGGGGACAACTTAGGATGAGATGGATGGATGGGGTGAAGGTAAAGAGGGCTTTGGGGAAGAGGGGAAGGTCTGTTGAGGAAGGATGGGAGAGGACAAAAGACAGGGGTGAATGGAGAATGGTTGTATATGGATGATGTTATGCATGAGGTGGAATGGGTGGGGGGATAGGGGGTGAGGTAGTAAGTGTGAGCAAAATTTGATGCAGCCCGAAGGGATTTCTCCCCCGTCTTCTCTTTTTATGCATGGGGGGATGGAGAGGGGGGGTCGCCGATTTAATGAAGCGGCCTTGCTGTGGATGTGCTGTGACTTGCGACACTGCCTCTGACCCAGGGCAGTGGACAAGGTGCAGGGATGACCTGTCATCCAAGAGGTGCTAAGATGGAAGGGAGGGTGGAGTGTATTTACGGATGGAATGGGTGGGAATGATTTTATGCTTATTTCTTTTTGGCTACCTCCCTTGTAAGGGGGAAAAAGCCTTGGTATATGTATGTACTGACCTGCACCAGCACTTTTTGCCATGCTCGACTGAAACTCTTGAAAAACATCCAAGTCGTCAAATACGGCAAGACTTGCATTGAAGTTGTTGTTGCAAGCCACACTAGCTGCACTCCAAGATTTCTTGGAAAGTGCAATGTGAAGACACACTCTGTTCACATAAAACTAGCCATATGGACAAGGTTTTCCTGGAAAGAAAATACCATGGAAATTAATGTTCTCACCAAAATACCTGTGTCTCTTATTATATTTTCATGACAGGATTCAAGAAAAAACTTGATGCTGAAAGATACAAAGGTTGGTCACTATGAGCATAGCTCCCTCCCCACATAATGCAACTAGGTAAATACAGGCCAATTTTAGATGCACCCTTACTCAGATTTTCCTTTTTACAAATATAGGGATACTTGTAGGTACAAGCAATGTCTCGTGGGGCTGATATTTAGCTGTGTTCCATACAGCCATACAACCCATGTTGTTGGTTGTTCTGTAAGATGATCAAATAAATACATACACATAAATACATGCATACAGAAGAAACACAAGGGGACACGAGAAGAAACTTAAGAAGGACAGTTACAGAAGAGATTTGAAAAAGAACAGCTTTCCACACAGAATAATAGATACATGGAATAAATTGAAAGAGAAAACGGTGAGAGCTAAAACTAAACATGATTTTAAGAAAGAACTGGATGCAGAAAGATACAACTGTGGGTCACTACCAGCATAGCTCTTCCCCTGCAACATACAACTAGGTAAATACATATACCAATGGTTCTTTTCCCCTTACAAGGGAGGTAGCCAAAAAACAAAGGCATAAAGACCACTCCCACCCATTCCATCCCCACATACTCCACTCCCGTCCACCCCCCTCCCTCCCTCCCTCTTATCTTGGCTCCTCTTGGATGATGGGTCATCCTTGCATCACGCCCACAAACAAATCAACCAAAAAATACATACATGACAAAAGAGAGAATAAGAAAATGAGAGAAAATAAGTGTTGGTTTCTTTGAACAAGTGTCAAAATTGAAGAATTTGCTACTTAAAATTGTTGTGACCTATATTAATAAAATTCATACCTAATTAAAGCTCAAGCAGTAAAAACACAATCAATGTAATACTAAGCAAGAACTTTATGTTCATTGGCCATGACAAATCTTTTATTTCTTGGTATTTGACAAAGGCAAAAAAATAAGCACAACAATGTAGTTCATCCTTTCATTGCATGGCATTTTTGAAAGTGTATCCTTTCTGATAGTGCTTCCACTTTAAATCCTTTCAGCACTTACGGTAAATAGTAATAGGAGGGGAACAGTCATTGGTTGTCAGCCATTGATACGTTTAAAGGTGGAAGACATACAGATGAGGTTGCGATAGTAAAATTTTGGGCAATGATCTTACTGCAAGAACAGAAGGAGGATGTTTTGGTGAGTTTGTCACCTTAATTAATTGTAAGGTACGTGTGAACTGATTTTACACGTGGCAGGAGCCGATATATATATATATATATATATATATATATATATATATATATATAAATATATATATATATATATATATATATATATATATATATATATACATATATACATATATGACACACAGGAAACCACAGTCAGAGAAAATAAACTTCAAATGAAAAAAAGATTCTATATTTCGGCTGTCAACTGTAGCCCTCTTCAGGAAAGTACATAAGACAGAAGACAAAGGGGACTTATAAGCTACAGAAACACAGGAAAGAGAGAGGACGTGTTTCTGTAGCTTATAAGTCCCCTTTGTCCTCTGTCGTATGTACTTTCCTGAAGAGGGCTACAGTTGACAGCCAAAATATAGAATCTTCTTTCATTCAAAGTTTATTTTCTCTGACTGTGGGTTTCCTGTGACAAGTCATTTACAAATGTGCTACCACATTTCTGTTTAGAAATATATATGTATATATATATATACAGTGCTTGACAAGGAAGTACAAACGGTAAGCAAGAATGAGTGATGAGGAGAATGAATGAATCATAAATCAATAAACAAAAGCTCACTTCGTACCTCTAATACTTTGATGGGTGGCCTTTACGTGCAATCATCTCACGAAGGCGGTTTGGAATGGAAGTGGCGTACTTGGCAAGATGTGCAGGGGTTATACTAGCACAGGATTGGCGAATGGCTGCCTCGAGCTTGGGCACAGAGCTCGTATCTTTACCCTGCAGGTCTTGTTTAATGTGCTTCCACAGGTTTTCTATTGGGTCAGGACTATTGCCTGGCCAGTCTGCTATGTAAGGTATATGACAGTCTTTAAGCCACTGAGTAACACTGGGCGTTATCTTGTTGAAAGATGTAAAGATGTTAGCACCTGAGCTCTTAAAAGAATCCTCCAGGTGGTCATTTAAGAGTTCATAATAAACATATTGGTTCACTTTTACATTTTTCGGAAGTACAACAAGGCTCCCAAGTCCTCTTCCACTAAAACTTCCCCATACCATGAGAGAATCAGGGTGTATCACTGTTTGTTGAACGTACCGGGGGTTAAGAGGGTCGCTACCCACACGCCGATACACGTTTCCACCCCTATTGCCAGTCACAGTAAAGGTGGACTCATCATTCCAGAGAATATCCAGCCACTTGTCATCATCCCACTGAAGATATTTCTTGCAAAACTCGACCCTATGGCACCTCTGGTTAAGAGTGAGAAGAGGCTTCTTCACCGGGTGGTGGCTTCTGTACCCAAGGTCATGAATGCAGCGGCTAACTATTTGCACACTAACCTCCCCAAAGAGTCCCGGGTTACTTTCTTTGATTTTTCTGGCGGTAACACGTGGACTATGCTCTAACTGTCTCTTGATAACATTAGTAGCACGAGGGGATGTCTTTTTGGGGTACTTTTTCCTTGGTTTGTAACTGGGTGTGTCACAGCTACCTTCCCTCTTAAAAATGGCAACCCACTTGCACACAGACGTCTTGCCAACCCCAACCTGCTCTATCATTTCCTTTGTTTGGTGATCAGGTTTATGTAAAGCTATGATCTGGGTTATTGTCTCTTGTGATAAATACTTGTTCTTGCCCATATTAAGGCTAGAAAGCACCTCTGTCTGCAAAAAAAAAACACTGGCCGCCTAGGTGGCGTCACCAGAACACACAGAACAAAAAGCCTTCCCACGAAGGCTATGAGGCAACTGAGGGATGATTGATAGCATGCATCATAAATGCTACCCTTAGCTCTGCCCACTTGTCCATTCGCACTTCCTTGTCCATATCATTTACCCCGCTCCTAGGGTCTTTCCATTTTGGAGAAAGAAGTACGAATGGTGGCGGCCCCATCCATATTTTCTTATCAAGTACTGTATATATATATATACGGCAAGGGTAGTGACCCATGGCGTGTAATTACATAATTGCACAGGACTAGGTTAGGTTAGGTCAAGCAGGGTCACCATGTCAAAGGAGCATCAGGTCTAGCCATGTAGGCGACTTGACGTGCACTCCATGCCATATGGTTGTCGTGGCTATACAGGCCCATCTGGAAAGTGTCAACCACTCAGAGTTGCATTTCCAGATTGAGATGAGAAGTTGATATGTTTTACTCTCAATAAAGATCTTTGCAACTGAAATATGGACACAGCAGCTGGATGTCCAAAACAAATTCAGGCATTAGAACATAAAAAGGCACCTATATGCCAAATCTTCTCTAAGATTGAAAAGTTATTACAAGTGTAACAAGGAATGCAACAAAAACTGTGAAAAGTGTCCTTTTCAGAAATGCTCAGAAGCATAGCATGGAAATGGTATGTATGTAATCCTTTATAAATAAGATTGAACAGAAAGGTGATGTTCATTTATTCTGTAACACTCATTATGTTTGTTTACATTCTTGTACTTATACCACTTATACCTATAAAGGAACGAAGAAGCCCAAAAGTTTCTCTAAGAACCACCACAAATTAGTGCCAAGAATGGGATCTACAAAGTATATACTACCCACAGGTATGTAGCAGTCATAGTACAAATACAACAAACTGGCAACAAGGATGGGATCTACAAAATACAGACATATCTAACAATATATACTTACTACCCACAGGAATGTACATACATATATCAAGGGTTTATCCCCCTTATAAGGGAGGTAGCCAAAAAAAACAAAGGCATAAAACCACTACCACCCATTCCATCCCTAACATACTCCACTCCCCTCTACCCTCTTCCCTGCCTCTTATCTTGGCACCTCCTGGATGATGGGTCATCCCTGCATCCTGTCCACTGCCCTGGGTCAGAGGCAGTGTCACAAGACTCAGCACATCCACAGCAAGGCTGCTTCATTAATTCGGTGATCCCCCTCTCTGTCCCCTTGTGCAGAAAAGGAGAAGACGGAGAAATCCCTTCGGGCTGCGTCAACTTATTTCTCATACATGATGGATAATGATATAAAAACAAAAGTTTATATAAAATACATGTTTTTGTCTATTTAAGACTTTAAAAATGTCTTAAATTGACGAAAACGTTTAGTATTCCGATCTTTGATTTCCTCGTGGTTTCAGCAAAATATTATATATATATATATATATATATATATATATATATATATATATATATATATATATATATATATATATATATATATATATATATATATACATAAATATGTAAGTAAAGATTGACAAATATAGAAGGTGGCAAGATGAAAAGTTAAGGCTAGAGTAGCGAGTTTATTCAAAGCCAGACGTTTTGACCTTTATGGTCTTCCTCAGTGGACTGAGGAAGACCGTAAAGGTCAAAACGTCTGGCTCTGAATAAACTCACTACTCTAGCCTTAACTTTTCATTTTGCCACCTCATCTCTATATATGTAGAGAAAATAATTTTTGTCAATAAATGTTGTACTATTCATTAGTTATGAATGGAACGAATATAGCACAAGGTCTGGGTAATAAGATGTTTATGGCAATTCAACCTTCTATAAAGATAAATTAATAGAAAATAAATGAATAAAATAAATCTGTGCTCTAAACTATTCAGCAAGCTCTTGGGTCATGAAGTTAAAAAACAATATGAATAAATAATACATGACTGTTGACAAAAATATAAAAATGTAAGCACTGGCATACTGATTCTTGGGGAAATGCTGAGAAATAATTTTTGTCAATAAATATTGCATCATTTAAAATTCAACAATGAGTGTAATAAAACATAAGATCTAGGTAACAAAACAATTTTGTCAATTCAGTCTTAAAAAAAAAAAAAAAAAAAAAAAAACTATTTTGCATGATGCCAGCCCCTAAGTTGGAGGTGGGAGATTGCAATGGTCTATTTTTTTATATCAAATTTTATCATCTGGTAGACTGCTGGGAATCCTGTCACAGCACCCATCAAATTCCTTCGGACACAAACCTTACTGAGAAGCCACTCCCCAGAAATTCAAGTCGCATAAGCATGACCAACTTCACAGAATCTGCCTTACCACAAATTCAAAATATTCCAGATGCAATTACCACATGGAAAGACACTGAACACTTCATCCTGACAACAACACAACATACCTACCATAAGTTTAATAGATGTTTGGAACAGATTAGATGAGAATGTGGTGTGTGCAAAAACGAGTCTAGATAAAACAAGATATGGAGACAGTACACCACGAGCATAGCTCCCCTTCCCGTAAAATACAACTAGGTAAGTACAACAACTAGGTAAATGAGTGACATGTGGGCCAGACGATGGGACACCATGAGCATAACTCCCCTTCCTGTAAAATACAACTAGGTAAATGAGTGACATGTGGGCCAGATGAGAGGACACCATGAGCATAGCTCCCGTTCCCATAAAATACAACTAGGTAAGTTCAACAACTAGGTAAATGAGTGACACGACGTGGGCCAGGCTGAAGGTCACTGACAGAGTTATCTAGCTAGGGGCCATGTGTCTCCTGCAAGAGAGAGAGACCTGGGGGCAACTGACCAATTGACTTTTCAGCAAGTCTTTGGTTCATGAAGTTAAACAGCACATCTTATGAAGAGAACTTGCTTTTTCCCCCTTACAAGGGAGGTAGCCAAAAAACAAAGGAATAAAAATCATTCCTGCTCATTCCATCCCCAATAAACTCCACTCCCCTCCACCCTCTCTCATATCTTGGCATCTCCTGGATATAAAAAAGGAACTTGCGACAGCTGATAATATATATACTGTATATATTATATATATATATATTATATATATATATATTATATATGTATATATATATATATATGTATGTATATATGTTCTAATTCTTAAAGATACATCTCGGATCTGATTGCTAGCATTACGACATGAAAAGCATAAGGAACAAAGTTGGAGGTGTGCAAACATTATCTGCAAAAAATTAACAAATGAGCTATAAATTTGTTTACTAGGGATAAATCAAGAAAAAATTATTCACCTTACTGACCCATTTTTCTACAAATAATCTGTGTATCTTTTTCTTACTCCTCTTTTTCTACCTTAGTAAGTTGCAAATCACATACATGCTGTTAAAGCTCATCTATACTCACACATCACACATGGATATAGAGAAACAGTGATATTCATGTAATCCATACTCAATCAGAAATTGTAGTGAATCTCCTTTCAGTAAAATAAGCTACAGTTGCACAAAATTGCAATGGTTTAACAGACATGTCTCATACATAAGTCTAACAGGAAAATTGTAAAAACAGATACCAAATGTTTTTGTCTTTTAAGACATTTTCAAAGGTACCTTTGAAAATGTCTTGATAGACGAAAATGTCTAACAGACAAAAACACTCAGTGTCTGTTTTTTCAATTTCCCGGTGGTTTCTGCAAAAATAGTGTATCAGGCGTGTTTTGTGATTTCTTTGCAAAAGTCTAACTGTAACAACTTACAAATATGGTACCTACAAGCTGTCCTATACCAAGAACTTTACTAGAACAAGACTGGTGAAACTAACAGCAAGATGAAACACAGCTGACTAGTTCAGTCAATCTGAGATATGTTGGACTAATTGGGAGATGCTGCTTTAAAGTCACTGATTGTATGAGCTGAGTTATTTTGACATGGATGTTGATACGATTGTTTCCCATGTGATTAACACTTCAGTACGAGTTAAATTCTCGCACCCAGCATAAGCTGCTATATATATATATATGATGCATCACAGTGCTTACATTATGAAATATAAAGTCACTGCTGTATTACTTGTTCTCTTTTACTCCGGGTAATAATAAACACGGAAAACATGATCAAACCAGCTCATAGAATCTGGGGGCAACTCGTGTACAACTACAAAAAATCTATTATCAAGACGCCAACGCCGCCGGCATCCTGGTGTACATGTACCCAGTTGCACCTCGTGATGATGCCTACGTATGTAGGCATCATCATACCAAATTAAGTGGTTAAGAAGAAACAAATCCTTTGCTTTTCAAACTCCATTATACGCAAATTTCCCTTCATTAATATGTAACAGAAACATATTTTGTTTTGTATTTGTGAAAGAAAATGAAGTTTGCATTCATGATGATGATGATGTGGTTTAATGTCACAAACTCCCCCCTACCAGGAGGCTAGGATGGTGCCCCTTACAGAGGACTTTGTGTGGAATTTAATGAACCATGCCCTTCGTTCACCTTCGCCGGTGGCAGGGTTCGAACCGCCATCCCCTTAACCTTCGCCCCAAGTAACGACACCCCAACCCACTCGCTCAGCCAGCAAGCTATAAGGATTAGTGATGCCCTCTGAGGAATTGGTACTTCAACGATGATGAGCAGTTATGGTGAGGGTGGATGTTGGCTAATAGATATGGATGCAAAGAATAATAATGGAGATTCAGTTGTAGCATACATATATCAAAGGCCCCTTCCCCCATTATAAGGGAGGTAGCCAAAAGAAAAAGGCATAAACACTCCCCCCCTATTCCATCCCCTACATACTCCACTCCCCTCTACCCTCTTCCCTGCCTCTTATCTTGGCTCCTCCCTGATGACGGGTCATCCCTGCATCCTGTCCACTTCCCTGCGTCAGAGGCAGTGTCGCAAGACACAGCACATCCACAGCAAGGCTGCTTCATTAAATTGGCGACCCCCCTTTCCGTCCCCTCATGCAGAAAAGGAGATGGTGAGAAATCCCTTCAGGCTACGTCAATTTATTCCACATATATATTACCTTACCCACCAATCCCCACCCACTCAATTGTAGCAGGCCACTTAAAGAAAGTCAGGCTTAAAGTGTGTACCTATGCTGTAGTGCAGTTGGAAGACTTGAAGGTATTTTTTGAAGCCTTTAAATCTGTAAAATCAACTGCCGTCCAATAAATGCACAAACTTGTCAATACCTATCATTGTCATCATTTTTGAAAAAAAAAAAAAAAAAAAAAAAAAAGGAATACAGCCAAAACTTACATCCAACATCGAAACCTGTTATAGTTTTGGGGGGCAATTTTCTATGCTCAGTCACCTTGTACATCCCCACTTACTTTTACCTACTTCAATCTAAGACCTTTTTTTAAACTATCTCATAATTGGAAACATAATGTAATGAATGATATGACATGAAAACTCAAGGTACTACAAAGCATTCTAAATATTAAAAGTACTTTTCTCTCATTACGACATTATTGTAGTTTTAAGTTGAGTATCAATGAAAAATTACTAAATAAAAGATAATACACAAGCTTTTCAATATACCATATACTGGAATGACTCATACTCTATAAAGATTATTCAATTAAATTTTCATATAATCAATTAACAAAAATTAATCTTTAAGACCAGAAAAAAAAAAAAAAAAAAAAATACAGGTAGGCACATTCAATACATACTGCAAGGGCTTCTATCACAAAGCAATCTTATTTGTACTAAGAAATATACTTTCTCATGACTCTTACCATATTACAAAGCCAATCCATGTAAGTTGTGAGCAACAAATGCAGATATATATATATAAAAAAAGGGGGGGGGAGGGGGGGAATATAGGGTATCACACAGAACTTGGTAAGGTAGACAATTCAGTCGCCTGCACATCCGGGACACCCAGGTTTCATCTGCGGGAATCCATGAGTTGTTCCAAAGGATCCCAATGGGCAACTACCGTGAAATTGGAACCATCCACCCCCGACTCTACCCCTCTCCCCCTCCCTCTCCTGAGCGAAGTGTCCGCCCATGTAGGTTGACACAATCCTTTCAGCGTTCCCAGGCGACCTATATTTAAATCCATGTTGTCCATACAAAATTCACAATTGTGTATTATGTAGCTGTGTAAGACTGTGACTTAATTCTTGTATACTGTTATGAAGAGGAAGCCTTGAAGTCAAAATATCAATTAAATATGGAAGACTATGGAAGGCTTGTATTTGCCCACCCCCCTGAAATACGATCTACTGTGAGAAAAATTGTAAATCTCAGTAAGAAAATTAACCAGTGTCAAAATGCTGTCATGTTTAACACTGTATTAGTGAGAATGTGCCTGAAATATACAATATATACATGTGTGTATATATGTGTATATATATGTGTATATATATATATATATGTATATATATATATACATATATACATATATATATATATATATATATATATATATATATATATATATATATTGGAAATTGGTATGTTATAACACATTTGTTAATGTTCACTATAAACCCACTATCGGAGAAATAATAACGGAAGTACAGGGAAACTGTATATTTTGGCTACTATCTGTAGTCCTCTTCAGCAGAATGCTTACAAGAAGTTAAGGTACAAGTATATATATGAGGTAGTGAGGGGTACATAAAAGGGGATGGGGAAAGTGGGGGGACTCAGGTTACTTGCCCTTGAAACGGTTGGGTCAAGGAAGGACAGTTGGTGGTATTTTGTCCGACTGCTCTTGACATTATTCTATTGACCGCTAACTTCATAATACAATCTGGGGGCCACTGACCTTTTGAGGTATTAAAGTTAGGATAATGTTTTATTAGAGAAGATTCTACAAATTTCCTTCGATAGCTACAGTGTGATTTAAAAATAATTGATGCATTATCCCAATCTAATCTATGGTCTTTTTGGCTGGCATGAAGGAACACAGCGGAGTTAACTTGTCCATATTTTATGGAGTTTTAATGTTCCTTTAATCAGTTTGGCCCCAGTAGACATCATCAGTCTTTACAAGGCAATTTATATACCCCGGAGTTTTGGTCCACATCATCCCTCCGGTGTACATTTACTACCTTTCTAAAAATGCTGTTTGGAAAATTGTAAATAAATTTGATTTGGTTATTAGGTAGAAGTTTGGAGACCAAGTTGATAGATTCATTAAATGTTACAATGATGTTATTGTTACCCCATTTAAACTTCTCCCTGGAGTTATTTGGTTTATAAAAATTGGATTTGGCTTTATGTAGGGCTTTTTTTTTTAAAGAACATTCCGGATAACCTACTTTAGAGAGTTGTTTATTGATGATGTCAAATTCTATTTGCAAGAATTGTGGACTACAAATCCTAAGGGCTCCGAGATATAGGCCCAATGCAACACTAGATTTAATATTATCCGGATGGTGGCTAAAAAAGTGTAGGTAATTTCCTGTGTGGGTAGGCTTCCTATACACAGTAAAGGACAATTGGTCCGGGTCTCTTATGACCGAAATGTCCAGGAATGGGATCCTACCTTCTCCTTCCCATTAGACCTTAAAATTAATATTCTTAGCTAATTTATTCAATTTAACAAAGAATTCATTAAAAGAACCCCACATATCATTCCATAGTGTAAAAATATCATCAACATACCTAAACCAAAACATGTCAGGTGGTTTAATCTTAGGTAATAAAGTACTTTCAAAATATTCCATGTATAGGTTAGCTAACACGGGTGAAAGGTTAGAACCCATACTGCAACCATATCTTTGTCTAAAATAAGAATTATTGAAAGTAAAAACATTGGTATTGATGCATAAACGGGTCAGGCTAATTATTTTCGATACTGAAAGTGGGAGTTTGTATTGATATGGGTGCAGTTTGGTTTCCAAAAAACTTAAGATATCTTCCGTGTTGACATTTGTGAATAAGGAAACTATATCAAGACTTAGTAGTTTGCTATTAGTAGGTATGATTTGTCTTTTAATTTGACTCACAAAATCTTCCAAGTGTTTAATGTGAGAGTTTGAGAAACTTCCCACAAATGGTGACAAAATCCCTGTGAGCCATTTTTATACCTTGCGCATGAATTCCTATTGGAGACAATTGGCCTTAGAGGGGTGCCTTTTTTTATGTAATTTAGGAAGCCCATAAAAGTTAGGTAATTGAGGGTTAATAACTCTTAAATTATGAAATAATTTTTCTCCTACTATTTTTCGGGCTTTCTTATTAAACTCTGCGGAGGTGTTCCTGAGGGAATTTTTAGCAAGGCTTTCATAGGTGTCCTTATCTGCTAATATATTATATTACCATTATCCTAACTTTAATACTTCAAAAGGTCAGTGGCCCCCAGATTGTATTACGAAGTTAGTGGTCAATAAAATAATGTCAAGAGCAGTCGGACAAAATACCACCAACTGTCCTTCCTTGACCCAACCATTTCAAGGGCATGCAACCTGAGTCCCCCCACTTTCCCCATCCCCTTTTATGTACCCCTCACTACCTCATATATACTTGTACCTTAACTTCTTGTAAGCATTCTGCTGAAGAGGACTACAGATAGTAGCCAAAATATACAGTTTTCCTGTACTTCCGTTATTATTTCTCCGATAGTGGGTTTATAGTGAACACATATATATATATATATATATATATATATATACACACATATATATATATATAATTACATATATATATATATATATACATATATATATATATATATATATATATACATATATATATATATAATTATATATCTATATATATATATATATATATATATATATATATATATATATATATATGTATATATATATATATATATATATATATATATATATATATATATATATATATACATATATATATATATATATACATATATATATACATATATATATACATATATATATATATATATATATATATATATATATACATATATATATAAAGTATGCTCATGTTGAGGTTAAAACAGCTATGAGAAAAGAGAAAAAAATCTTGGGCATTTTTTTTTAACATCTCAGGTGGATTTTGTCTGCAGGTAACCGCAGCTGTAAAACTGGAATTGTCCACCCTTGACTTCTTAATTACAAAACTCTGCAGAACGACGATAGGGAGAGAAAACAAAGTATGATTCCTTACCAAGATGGGCTGACCGAGCAAAGGCACTCTGGAACACGTCCCACTGATTTCTCTCATAAAAGGAGGCCAGAGTTCCTCCTGCTTCCTGCTGTCCACATGTATCATTTGCCTGGTCCCAGCTCTTCTTAGCCATTGATGTACTGAAGCAGGATCCTTAGGCATAAAACCAACCATTTGGACATGCAGGCTCTGTAAGATACCAAACCAAATATGCATACAAACTCTTATTAAAGTGGGACAGAGGAAAAACAGAAGGACATGCAATGAAACTCATAAAGGATAACTACAGAAGAGACCTGAAAAAGAACAGCTTCCCACACAGTGAGATATATGGAACAAACTGGATGAAGAAATAGTGTGTGCAAACATAATACAAGAATTTAAGAACAAACTTGATCTTGCGAGATACAAAAACGGGTCACCACGAGCATAGCTCCCCTTCCTGTATAATACAACTAGGTAAATACAACTCACACACATATACACACACACCCAGGACTGGACAGAACATGATCATTCCAAATTGTTAGAAGATACAAAACATGAACTAACTGATATACTGAAAGAGGAAATATAGTAATTATGGGTGATTTTAATTCCAAAGAAATATGTTGGGAAGAATTGACAGAGGTGGAGAAGACATATGGGGCAGCATGCTACTCAATATGACCATTGAATACACATTGACCCAATGGATAAAGGAAAATACCAGATACAGAAACAATGAGGAACCTTCAAGACTGGATTTAGTACTCACAATGGAACCTGAAATTGTAGACAGAATAGAATACAAAACACCATTAGGAAAGAGTGACCATGTACTAATAGAATTCTAATTAAAAGAGCAAATGGACCTAAGAAGAAATGAGAAACATACAGGAAGACCAATGTATAGCAAAACGAATTTTGAGAAACTTATAGAATTTTTTCCAAATGCAAACTGGGAAAAATTCCTTAGTAGTGTAGAAACAAGGATGGAAGAGAAATGGAATATACTAAAGGAAATTCATAATGAGGGTGTGATCAAATATGTTCACACAACAAAAACAAGAAAGAATATACATAAAAACAACTGGTACAACAACAAAAATTTAGTGAAGCCAAGGATAAAAGAGACAAAGCCGGGAAAAAATGGAAAAAAGACAAAAAAAGTGCAAATGGCAAACATACATCAAACTTAGAAACGATTATGTAAAAATACGCAGGGAGGAAAAGAGAAATTACGAAAAGGAAATTATAGAAAATATAAGGATCAGCCAAAGCTATTTTACAGATATGTGAATGATAAACTGAAAAACAAACAAGAAATAGAAAAACTGCATAACAAGCACATTAGCTAAAATATGTGAAAAAGTGATTAAAAGTAGATAGGTTAAACATTTGGAAGAAAAATCTATACTAAACCCAAGCCAATTTGGATTTAGACAAGGAAGATCATGTACAACAAATCTAATCTGCTTCTATTCAAGAATAATAGATATAATAGATGAGAGAGATTGGTGGGCAGACTGTGCCTATCTAGATCTACAAAAGGCATTTGACAAAGTACCACACAAGACATTAATAGGAAAATTAGAATCAATAGGTGGCATTGCAGGGAATTTATTAAAATGAATGGAAGACTTCCTGACTGGGAGAAAAATTAGGGTAGTAATTAGAGACAAATACTCGAAATGGGAAGAAATGATAAGTGGTGCTCCACAAGGGTCAGTACTGGCTCCAATCATGTTTGCCATATATGTAAATGACATGGACAAAGGAGTTGAATGTTGTATGAATTTCTTCGCAGATGATGCAAAAATATTAAAGAAAGTATCAACAAATGAGGACTGTGACTCATTACAATCAGACCTGGATACAATCTGGAAATGGACTCAAAAGTGGGAGGTGAACTTTAATATCAAGAAGTGTAGCATAATGGAGTTTGGTAAAAGCAAAAACAGAATTTCAAAAAATTACAGAATTGGTGAAAATGAAATAAAAAAAAGTGCACTCGGAAAGGGACCTTGGAGTGATAATCAGCAATGACATGACACCGGACAGACAAATAAACAAAATAGTAGGTGAAACATACAACCTACTAAGGTCAATGAAAGTGGCATTTGAACACTAGGATGAAGAAATTATAAAAAAAATATTAGCCATATCGATTAGACCAAAACTGGAATATGCAGCGACACTATGGACACCGAGTGCTAAAAAGAATATAAGGAAACTAGAAAGAATACAGAGAGCAATAACAAAGTTGGCACCAGCCCTTTCCAAATTAACGTACGAACAAAGATTATTATCAAAGCTAGAACTACCAACACTAAAGCAAAGAAGAGAAAGAGGTGATCTACTGACTATATATAGAATCATGAAAGGAATGGAAATCCTTGACAGAAAAGATTGACTAAAAAATGACAATTGAAAAACAAGAGGTCATGAAAAGAAACTCAAAAAGGACAACTATAGAAGAGACAGGAAAAAGAATAGCTTCCCACATAGAATGCTGGATATATGGAATAACTTAGATGAAAAAGTGTGCAAATACTATTCACGATTTTAAGAGTAAACTTGATGCTGTGAAAGATACAAAGACTGGTCACCACAAGCATAGCTTCCTTCCTGTATAATACAACTAAATATATATATATATATATATATATATATATATATATATATATATATATATATATATATATATATATATATATATTAAAGATGACAAATTTCAGTGCTGATGATCTTTAATTCTAATAATGTATTTTTCATTCTCTCTTAAGGAGTATAAAAATAATTTTGATATTTCTGTTGTCTTAAACACAATTTGCATTGAAAAGAAAATGTGTATATATATATGTATATATGCACTCACATATCTCATCACTTCCTGACAGAGTTACTCCTCTTGTCACGTTTCCAATCCTGAAACCCTAGGGACCTACCATATTTCCACATTCAAACTCACCTTTCTCTTTCAGTTTAGTTTTACTCAGTGCTAACACATCTATAACAACCTTTCCACCAACCTCTGTTTTGTTCTCACTTATTCCACATTATCACACATTGAAAGACACCTAGCACAAAAAAAAAAAAAAAAAAATAGAAAATAAGAAAGAATTCAAAGAGCAGCAACAAAAATGGCACCCACACTATCAAATCTGATATACAAAGATTGGAGAAATTACATCTGTCAACACTGGAACAGAGAAGAGAAAGAGGTAATTTGTTGACCATCTACAGAATTATGAAAGGGATGGAAATTCTTGATAAAGATAACTTATTAAAATGGGACAGAAGAGAAACAAGAGGACTTAAGAAGCTAAAGAAGGACAGTTACAGAAGAGATTTGAAAAAGAATAGCTTCCCACACGGAGTGATTGATGTCTGGAACAAACTAAACGGGGGATTTTAAGAATACACTGGATGCAGAGAGATACAAGAACAGGTCACTACGAGCATAGCTCTCGTCCCGTAGAATACAACTAGATAAATACCCAATTACTGGGATTTTAGTTACAGTCTTCCTTCCAGACCTTCTTCTGTCTTAACATTTGCAGAAGAAAAGTACAGACAGGAGGATTCCTGGTTGTTTTGCCATCCCAATTAGTCACCTTTTATGACGTGCATGGGAACCTGATGGTGATATTCTTATCCCCAAAAACTGAGGCATGTTTTGTAAGATATGGTTTAATGTCACAAACTCCCCCTTATTGGAAGGCTAGGACAGTGCCCCTCACAAAGGACTTTGTAGTGTGGAAATTAATGAACCACTATGCCCTTGGTTCAACTTTGCCGGTGGCAGGGTTCAAACAGCCATCCCCTTGACCTTCGCCGCAAGTTATGAAACCCTAACCGGCTCAGCCAGTGAGCTTCTTTTATAAGACTATACAAAAAAGTCTAATAAATGGCACATCCATTTACAAAGTCTAAACAGATTACGGAACATAAACAACACTGCCAGAAGAGCCCTAAGAACACGATTATGATGTTTCATTCAAATCAACATTTATTTTTTCATGTTTTTTCTTACTAACTTCAATTCAATATACAAACTTACAACTATGACCAAGAAATTAATATCATATCTAATATCATACAGATAAGTATATGTCACTTTATTATTCATATCTTACCAAGCTGTTCTTTTCTGCAAATGAATGAGTATCTGTAACTGCAAGTTAAATCTTGGGGTTGGTAATCTGCAGGCACTCCACAGGTCCATGCAGCCTACTGATGTCTTAAGTGTTGGTTTTCCTGCAGCCCATGCATCAATGCTGACCAAGACGCCATTGATCCACACTCACATATATACTGTAGATCAGGAAGACCATTTGTGGCTCCAGCCCATGCAGATGGATGTTCTGTAAAAAAATGAAGTAATCCTGTAGATACGGGCACAACATTTTTATTTTTTTAATCCTTATTGTTGCATATGAAAGGCAACTTTATTAGAAACAAAATGCTTTTTAAATTTTTTAAATAGCTTGAAAAATAAGGGAGACACGATTTTTTAAATTATTTTTTAATTTCGCATTTTTGGCTAGACCTTACCATGACAAAATGTTAGAATTAAGGGTGGTAATTTGTAAAGATTTTGGTAAAGAAATACACACAAACTCCAAACCACTGGTCCAATTTTATTGAAATTTGGAATACTTGGGTTTTATGGATCAACAAATCATACGAGCATGTTAAAAACAATGTGTGACATCTCCATCATACCATATTTGCCTTTTCATGGCAACTATTAAGTTGTCAATTTTTTTATTATCATCAATAAAATCCAAACCAGTGGCCCAATTGACATGCAATTTGGTATGTGAAGGTTTTATGGGTCAACAAATCACCTGAGCATGTCTTTAATATTGCCGGACCTTCTTCTTATACCATTCTTACTAACATCTATTATGTTGCCATGGCAACTGTTGTCAATTTAGAAATAATCAATAAAATCCAAACCACTGGTCCAATTGGCATGTAACTTGGCATGTGAAGGTTAAATTTAAGGGTCAACAAATCACCTGGGCATGTTATTAACATTGCAGGACTTTCTTATACCATTCCTACTAACACCTATCATGTTGCCATGGCAACTGTTGTCAATTCAGAAATAATCAATAAAATCCAAACCACTGGCACAACTGACATGCAACTTGACATGTGAAGGTTTTATGGGTCACCAAATCTCCTGAGCATGTCAAAAACAATGCAGGGCCTTCCTTTTATACTGTTCTTACTAACATCTATCATATTGCCATGGTAACTGTTGTCAATTTAGAAATAATCAATAAAATCCAAACCCCTGGCCCAACTGACAGGCAACTTAGCATGAAAAGGTTTTATGGGTTAACAAATCACCTGAGCATGTCACTTACATTGCAGGACCTTCCTCTTATACCATTCTTACTAACACCTATCACGTTCCCATAGCAACTGTTGTCAATTTAGAAATAATCAATAAAACCCAAACCCCTGGCACAACTGACATGCAACTTGGCATGTGAAGATTTTATGGGTAAAAAAAATTACCTGAGCATGTCAATAACATTGAAGGACCTTCCTCTTACACCGTTCTTACCAACACCTATCACGTTGCCATGGCAACGATATGTCGAGTAGGCATCTAAGCTTCAAGATTCTTAAATTGCACAAGTGCACTATTACCAACGATTTCAAAGTTGCTCATATCCGGTAGAATAGAGGCTAATAAACAACATTATTACATTAAATATTATATAATTTAGTTTCTTGCCTTTAGATTTTCACTTGGAAAACTAATTTACCAAGGCTAATATAAAAAATTGCATTGAAATCGGTAAGAATCAGTAAAGGTTTGAAGAACTGGGCATACACTTGTTTAACAAGATAATTTTGATACCCTGCGAATGTGCTGAATGCTCCAAGCATTCAAACTACATACATACATATACCAAGGCTTTTTCCCCTTTACAAGGGAGGTAGCCAGAAAGAAAAAGGCATAAAATCATTCTCACCCATTCCATCCCTAAATACACTCCACTCCCCTCCACCCTCCCTCCCATCTTAGCACCTCCTGGATGACGGTCATCCCTGCACTTTGTCCACTGCCCTGGGTCAGAGGCAGTGTCGCAAGTCACAGCACATCCACAGCAAGGCCGCTTCATTAAATCGGCGACCCCTCCTCTCCATCACCCCATGCATAAAAGGAGGCGGAGAGAAATCTCTTCGGGCTGCGTCAAATTTTGCTCACACATACTACCTCACCCCCCATCCCCCCACCCATTCCACCTCATGCATCACGTCATCATCCATATACAACCATTCTCCATTCACCCCTGTCTTCTGTCCTCTCCCACCCTTCCTCAACAGACATTCCCCTCTTCCCCAAAGCCCCCTTTACCCCATCCATCCATCTCATTCTAGGATGTCCCCTCATGTTCACTCCCACCACATCTGACTTCCATACCTCTTTTACTAGTCTTTTTTCACTCATTCTTTCCATGTGTCCAAACCATCCTAATACTCTTTCATCAACTCTATCTCCCAGTTCCCTTTCCACCCCTGTTCTCCTCACCTCCTCATTTCTCACTCTATCTAGCCTAGTAACCCCATCATACTTCTCAGACACCTCATCTCAAACACATTCAAACTCCTCTCTTCCTCTCTATGTTCCATGTTTCTGCTCCATACAGTGCTGTTGGCACAATCACTCCTTCATCCAGTCTCCTCTTAGAATCCATTCCCAAATGTCTATTCCTCATCACACTCTTTAATCCACCAAGGCATTTACTCGCTTCTCTCAATCTACATTCTACCTCCACCTTCACTCCACCTTTTCCTACCACATTTGCACCCAAATATCTAAAACTATCCACTTCCTCCAGTCGCTCTCCCTTAATGCTCACTTCCAGTCTCCTGCCACTTTCACCCCTTGTACACCTCATCACCTTACTCTTACCCACATTTATCTTCAGTTTTCTTCTTTCACACACTCTCCCAAACTCTGTCACCAACTTCCTCAGTCCCTCCTCCAATCCTGCCACAAGCGCAGTGTCGTCTGCAAACAACAGCTGGCTCACCTCCCACTGTTCTCCACTTTCTTTAACCATCTCCAATCCCTGACCCACTACCCTTGCATTTACCTCTCACACTACCCCATCCATGTATAAGTTGAACAGCCAGGGTGACATAACGCATCCTTGACGAAGTCCCACCTTTACCTCGAACCACTCACTCTCTCCATTTCTTATCCTGACACATGTTCTACTACTCTCGTAAAAACTCTTGACAGCTCCCAGAAGCTTTCTTCCTATCCCATATATCCGCAAAACCTCCCATAGTGCCTTCCTGTCTACCCTGTTGTAAGCCTTTTCCAGATCCATAAAAGCCCAAAAAACATAATTCCCCTTTCCTATAGCTTTCTCACATATCTGTCTTACCACGAAAATCTGATCTACACAACCTCTACCTGTCCTAAATCCACACTGTTCCTCACCAATTACTACTCCTGTTCCTCTCCTAATCCTCTCAATCAAGATCCTCCCATAAGCCTTCCCAACTACACTTAACAAGCTTATCCCTCTGAAACTACTACATTCACACTTGCCCCCTTTTCCCTTGTAAAGTGGAACTATACAGGCACTCCTCCAGTCCTCCGGCACTCTACCCTCACTCCAGCAAACATTAAATAACCTCACCAGCCAGTCCACCATCATTATACCTCCTTTTTTTAGACATTCTGAATGGCATCCATCCAGACCAGGTGCCTTACCTGCTTTCATCATCTAAACAACTGCCTTCAATTCATCCTTCCTTATTTCTCCTCCATTTTCCTAGCTCATCACAGTCATTTTCTTAGCACTTCCTACTGCAACTATCTTTCCCTCCCTTTCCTCCTTCACATTAAGCAACTCCCTAAAATATTCTGTCAATCTTCCCCTTACTGCCTTCTCTTCCATTATCAACTCTCCATCTGCACCTTTTACCTTTTCTTCTCTACTTGATTCGCCTCCTCTTCCTCTCTTAATTTCTTTCCAAAACATCTTTTTATTACTTTCAAAATTTTCGGTCATACTCTTACCCCATTTCACATCTGCTCTCCTCTTTGCCTCCTTTACCTTGTGCTTTACTTCACTCTTCTTTTCTTGGTATCTCTCATATGACTCCCTTGTCCTATTTTGTAACCAATCTGTGAAAGCTCGCTTCTTCTCTTCTCCAACCTTTTTTGTTTCCTCATCCCACCATTCACTACCCTTCCTTCTGTTTCCTCCTGTCCTTCTTGTTCCACACACCATCCTTGCACACTTTGTGACTCCCTCCTTGAACCATCCCCATTCCTCCTCCACTCCTAGCTCTACTCTATCCTTCACTCCCTCCCACTCCTCCTTCAGCTTCTTCTTATATGCCTTCTCCTTTTCCTTTTCATTTAAAGAGTTCACTCTAAGCATCTCCCTACCTTTTGTCCTTTTGTTCAAACTAAGTCAAACAAAAATCAAAATCCAACAGGGCGTAAAAGATGGTGACAGCAGTGCCGCGCATGGTTTTGCGCGTGACTAAATGCCTACATGTATTGCAATGAAGTTCAAATGTAGATTAACCAACGATATTAAGCTTCTCATTTCTGGGAGAAAATAGGTTAAAAAATGTGGTTCTTTAATTTTCAATATTGGTTATTAATGCCTTACTTTAATATTTTTACTCAGAAAACTATTTTGCCAAGGTTGATATCCAAATTTACGTTTAAATCGGTAAAAATTTGTTTGTATTTCAAGAATTGGGCATACACTTGCCCAACAAGATAATTTGAGTACCATGTGCATGCGCTGAACGATGCAAGCATTCAAACTGAGACATACTTATTCAAATGGGCCACAAAAGATTGCGTTGTAAACAGTACATGTGTGATGGTGGCGCCATGAGCGGATGCACCCGTATCTAAATCCTGTAATCATTACATTTCGTCAGGGCCGGATTTACATGTTGCGGGGCCCCGGGCCCTGAAAGTATGCAGGGCACTGTCAGGTTCACCCACCTACCCCATTAAAGTATCATCCCAGTTTTCATGCAATGTGCTCTCAGCCACCTCGAAGTTTGGTTACATTCATGGTAGAGCTCAGTCACAGTCTGCTGATTATTTGCTTTAACACAATACACCAAAAAAGTGCTTATACTATTGTAATGCACTTGGCGTGGGGCCCCTAAATACACAGACAGGGCCCTGGGCCGTGGCCCTGGTGGCCATGCCTTAAATCTAGCCATGCATATCATATTTAATATTATTTCATGGTTGTGTTGTCTCATTTTTCACATTTTCATATTAATAATTAAAGAATATCTGGAATTGAGGATCATGGATGTTCTATTGAAAAACATCTAAAAGCAAAAGAAATACTTGCTGCATACCAACTGATAACACTAAACTTCACCTTCAAAAGACCAGAAAGGTCATACCTGATTTTTTTTACTTAATCATGGACCTCCAAAAACTTCTTACCATCCATAAACGTTGCAAGGGTTCCATGGTAAGCATTGCAAGTGTGGTGTACATTGTTCCAGTCAGTGTAATGGGTTGAGTTGGCCAGATAATAACAATCTTCACCAGGTACTTTCCAACCATGTGGACACCCAGTCATGGAATCTTCAATCTTTGTGGAAGACAATAACTACCCAGTAAACATGGTTAAAATGGGCCGTTTCTAGTTTCCTTGCGGCATGTTAAGGCAGTTCGAGTTCTGTTTTGCCTTAAGCTAACTGTAACGGGGCCAGTTAAATGCTGCCATTTTATAACCGACTTTAAATTGTACCGTTATCATACCGGAATGCTACCGTTTAATCATAACGTACAAATGGGCCAGTTCTGGCCCGGTTAAGATAGATTGCAGTGTTTATAACGTTACATCTCGCGCCATTCCATCTACGGAGATAACGTCCGAGCCTTCAAAGCATGCTCCAAAGAGTTCCGATCTCACATTTTGAATCCAAAGAAACTACAAGAGCGTGTGTTTTTTCACGGGCTGATATATTTTTCATTTTGCTGTGTCGATTCCACTTTTTATTACCAGGTAACAAAGCAATGACATAACGTATACATTATAGCCTAGTGATTACACTTCAGTGGCAGCAGTTTGTTTGGTAATGATTTTATAGCGGGTCTGTTGCATTAAATTTCCTTGGGTGAGCGACAATGTGTAAGTCTGGCACTTTATCAGTTTATCAGACACTGGGCCTATAACGTTGTAAGCTATCAACGCCAGCTTAAGTAATTTTTATTTTAATTCCTGAATTTCGAAATTAGGTTAAGCAATATTATCATGTATAGTGTTGTTTATTAAAAGCCTCTAGGCCTAACAGTTATTAAAAACTAAAAAAAAACAATTCTACACCTACACTAGAATAATTCTATTTTTAATATTACTAAACTAGTAGGCCTATAGTCAAAACATCTCAACCACAGCCTTTTTTATATCAGTTGTGGGCTCTATTTGATACTACTTGTTACTGTTACTAATACTAGTGAGTTGTGTTGGGTAAGGCTAGAGCTCTACTTATAAATTTATTGTTAGGTATAATCACTGAAGCATATCTGAGTTATTTGTTTATTGTGCTGTATAGAGCTGTATAAAATAATTCAAGTATTAAACAATTTAGTATTCAATATTTTTAAAAATTAGCAATGTCAATTTGGACAAAACGTCGAAAAATAAAAAATTATGTAAATCATCATTTAGAAAATATTATGAAGAAGTCTTCAGAAAATGTGGATATTGTTGATTCTAGTCATAACCAAAATGTTAACATTGTGAAAGTAGCATATAGTTTGCCATCTAATTCTATTTATGTACAAAATAGTTAAATATAAAGATAGTAATGAGGTACATCAAACTTCACAAGAGTCTTATAAAGAAATGGTTGGCTTTGAAATTGAGGAAGACAATACTATCCTGCATGATAGTGATTGTCATAATAATTATGATTCTTCTGACTATGATTATGTATCATCCGATAATGATGGAAATGGTGACTCACAGACTTTTCAAATTGAGTTGATGGATTTATTTTCCAGATGGGCAGTACAGTTTAATGTAACTCATATTGCACTAAAAGAACTACTTAAAATTTTGAGTCTAGTACTACCATACCTCCCTAAAGATCCAAGAACACTAATTAAAATAGGGAAGATTGATCAAATTGTGCAAATACAAGGTGGTGAGTATTATAATTTTGGTGTTGCTACTGGTATATTAAATCAGCTGACATACCGTAGTGATTTACTGGAGCAAGTCGTACTAAAGTTACATTTAATTATTGATGGTCTACCACTGTTTAAAAGTGCCAAAACTCAGTTTTGGCCTATTCTGGGGTTAATTCCAGGAACAGCAAAATCACAACCTTTTGCTATTGGTATATTTTGTGGTGATTCAAAGCCAGGTAGTGTTGAAGAATTTCTTTCTTATTTCATTGATGAAATGAGAGAGTTAAAGGTAAATGGAATAAAATATGAAGATAAGACCTATCAGGTAGTTATAAAGGCTTTTGTTTGTGATGCTCCAGCACGATCCTTTATCAAATGTATTAAAGGGCACACTGGCTATACTGGATGTGAAAAGTGTGACCAGTCTGGTGTTTTTGAGAAGAAAATAACATTTCCAGATACTAATGAACAGTTGCGCACTGACATAGCATTTGATGAAATGCATGATAGAGACCACCACAAAGGAGAATCCCCTCTTAAAAGATTAGGTGTTGGTCTTGTGTCTCAAGTGCCTTTGGATTACATGCACCTTGTGTGTTTAGGAGTAATGAAGAAGCTAATTTGGCTTTGGTTGAAAGGACCATTGACTGTAAGAATAGGGAGACAAGTTAAAGATAGTATATCTGAAAGACTTCAAAGTTTAAGACAATTTATCCCTCGAGAATTTTCAAGAAAACCTCGTGGCTTAGATGATATTGATCGATGAAAAGCTACTGAATATAGATTGTTTCTGTTATATACAGGCTTGGTTTCATTAATTGACAGACTTCCTCTGGAAATATACCATAATTTCATGCTTCTATCTGCTGCTGTTCACATTTTAGCCAATCCCAAGCTAGCTTCAACTCATTGTGATTATGCACAGCAGCTTCTATTGTCATTTATTCAGCATTTCATGAGATTGTATGGTTCAGAGTTTGTGACCTATAATGTACATTCTCTAATGCATCTTCCTGATGATGTAAAGTTGCATGGACCTCTAGATTCATTTTCATCCTTCCCTTTTGAGAATTTTCTTGGAGCTTTGAAGAGAATGTTAAGAAAACCTAGTGGTGCATTACCCCAAATAATTAGGAGATTAACAGAAATTTCAAATATAATGCAGCCTCAGGTTGCTGCACATTTTCATCCTAAAGGCCAACATTATGAAGGACCTGTCCCAGCTCAGTATCTACTTTCAAAATATAAACAGTATACTGAATTTCATAATGGGAAATTTGTCATAAGTAGAAAAACAGGCAACAACTGTTTTCAAATTCAAGGCACAGTATGTTTGGTTCAAAATATTTTTAGCCAAAATGATGAAATTTTTGTAGTGTATAAACGTTTCATGACTCAAGGTTTATTATTTGATTATCCAGTAGAATCTTCAAAATTGAATATTCATGCTGTTTCTAATTTACAGTGAATTGTTAGTAGCAAATGTTAAAGTCATATCAGGCAAGTATGTCTTACTGCCCAATTGTGCCAACTCTGCTACAATTCCTCTAATACATTCATTTTAGCTGTCATTTTTATCTTTTATGTAAAATTACATTAGAACATTGAAATTGGGATTTTGTCTTAATTTATATATTCTTTGTTTCATGAGATAGTATTATTCTATTAAGATTTATATCAATATATATGGTGTTATACCATTTGGCTGAATCATTTTACCAAAGGTTGGGATAATGCATATCAGGTATTACTAAAAATTATAAAATAGTCATGTTTTGAAAATGTCTGAAACCCACTTTTCGACCTACCAGTGAACTGTAACTGTCAAATGCCAATATAATACTATGGATTAACATAGTATTTTTTGCCCTATTACCCCTCAAGCCTGTATTTACCTTATATTTAGCTTGAGCCCAAACAATTAATCTACATCATTCTATATATTTTGAGAATATAGTAATAATTAAAGGTATTAAACTGTGTTTAGAAAGACAAAAATATATGTACTATTAGTGTGTATTTTAACTTTAAATGGAAGTGTTCAGTGCAAATGCAGTAGAAAATATCCAAATGTTAGATACACAGTTTTACCAGTAATGTTTATTGTTAAAAGTAAAAGTAAGTTTTCACTCGGTGATGCCTAGAAACATTATCATTTTAAAAATAGATAGGGTTGTTGTTTCAAATAAATGATATCACGTAATACACAATTTAACCAAATGTCAATGCCTAAAACAAGGTTAAACTAAACTTTCTTGTAAAATGTAAGCTATGAATATAATTATTTGTTTTCTGAACATGGTTAGAACTTATCTGCAGTCAGATATTTCTGTCATTATTGATTTTATGATACTATATCATATATTTTGATTTATTAATACTATTTGCTGCCACTTGAAATTTTCTCTATGCTGTAAACAATACCTATGCCTAAGCTAATGTTAGCCTTTAATTGCCACAGAATGTATGTTATTGTCGCATTCACCAATAATAATACTGTTGAGATGGTCCCCAGTGGATGGATCCTGGGGCAGGATGAGACCTGGTGGCCAAAGAGTAAATCGTTGACAGCAATTACAATGATGATAAAAGATAGGGTGGTGCCAGACCACACATGGGAGAGGCATAAGATGCGTGTCATCTGTGCGGCAGGTATGTAATATCTGATCATTCTTGGAATGACAATTAAATTTGTGACATATGGACTGATTAACTCTTAATATATCCCCTCTCTGATTTTCCTTGGTACATTCAAGTTAAGTTTTTGTAATTGTAGTTGCTGTCGATTCTGTAATTGAGTATAAAACTTATTTTTAAACATTTTAAATGCTGAAGATATATCATATGTAAATTGATAAATAAATTCAGTCAGTTAAAATGATAAGAAATAATTGTTTCCCCCCATAATTATATCTCTTGATGAGACTTGAAGGTAAATATTCTTTGGTGGTAAATGACTTTGTTAGAATACATTCATTTGCAAAGATTTCATGTGATCTAATTCTAATAATAAAGTGTCCACTAAACTTTTGATTGTTTTTTTTTTACTTTACAGCTATTTTCCTTATTTATTATATCACCCCTTTGAATTCAGTTCATTTGCTGATTTTTTCTTTTGTTCTTAAAACTGCTGATAGTAAGTTACAAAGAATCTGTGTTCATTTTTTGGGTTATGGTATCTTTTAATTTGAAATATTCTCAGGTTTTGTAATTGATAAGGCAGTTAAAAAACATGTGCCTCTTTATCACATTGGCTTTGAACAATTTTGAAATAATTCCCTAGAATTCTCCTATAATCTTAAATTATTTTTCTCCAATAAAACTCATACGAGGTTTTTGGTATTTTTTGCCCTCCAGATACATATGAAGATGGAAGACGGAAAGCAAGGGAGGCTGAAGAGACAGATAACCCTGTCAGCCAAGGTGAAGAGGAGCTTGGACGAGGAGCAAGAAGGTATAAATTGGTTTCATGTACTTTTAGCTTATCAGGTATAGCTGGCAGATAGCTGCGATCTGCAACTCCAAGCAAAAATATGATTATTTACATAATAGAGTGAAGGAGAAGTGTGAGGGGAGATAAATTGACAAAACCATAACCAAAAAGAGATATTACAATCTATTATTTAATCAATGTGAATTACATAAAGAACTGAGATGGAGCAATAACTATATATAATAGGCAGATTTGATATACAAAACAGGACATCCTCAAAAAGGGTAATAAATGAATGAAAAGTTTCTGTCCTGATTTATCTTGTGCCGGCTTTTCTGGATAATATATATACTATCAGAAATATTTTGGTTGAAACCCTTATATATTGTATATCATCCTAATTTTGCAGGATAATGAAGCTGTTATTTTTTTATTTGTGAGTATAAATTAGTGGGAGGTGATTGGTGCTTTAATTGGTGATGGGTAACTTTTGTATTGCTTGTAAAATCCTATGCTTATATCTGACCTTAAATAATTCCTTATATTTAGTAGTTGGTTATATTACTCCATATACAAGAGATATATAATGGGATAATATTTGGATTTTATTGTTGTGTTCTTGTAGTAGGTAAGGTGTACTTAGTTACTGTGATTGTGGACCAAAATATTCAGTAGAATTACATTGATTTTAATTTGCTTTTCATAGGTATACATTTTTCATTTATCATTGACTTCATTCATTGTATGAATTTTAGAACTTGTGTGCCCATATTTTTGGTGCATACCCAGCTTCATTACTTATTTCAGATGTGATTTTCCTTATTGGATATTAATGTAGAAACGTTTTTTGTGTGTATTGTTTAGGAATGGTGAAAATCATGTTCTTTATTATAGGGGTGATTTGAATTTTTTGCAGGATTAGATCAAGATACCCTCCTAGTAGCGACGGGGAAGAGGACTATGTTCCAAAAGCAAAAAGAAAGTTGGCCAAAGCACCTGCAATCCAAAAGATGCCATCAGTTGTGTCAGTGAACATTGTGCAATTCGACACGTTTGACGATGCAGCGGGTGTGTCTGACATATTAATTGATACATCCAGCCTAGCTCCAACCAGTACCCCAATTAGAGTGTCAACAGCACCCGTTTCAACAGCACCCGTTAGCTCAGGTATCATGTTCGACAATGCAGGGGGTGTGTCTGACATATTAATTCATACATCCAGCCTAGCTCCAACCAGTACCCCAATTAGAGCGTCAACAGCACCTGTTAACTCAGGTATCTGTTTATCTGTTAAACCTATTTCAGTCAATTTCTATTGAAAAAATAATATATTTAAAATTTCTTGCTTTGTTTTAAAAAATTATTCTTAGCACTAGTTCTGGTGGTAACTTTTACTGGTTTGAAGCTATGCCTGAGTTATTAACTTTTCCAAATAATATACATACATATACCAAGGCTTTTTCCCCCTTTAAGGGGGGTAGCCAAAAAAGAACAAGGCATAAAATCACTCCCACCCTTTCCATCCCCACACCCGACTCCCCTCCACCCTCCCTCCCATCTTAGCCCTCCTGGATGATTATAGATGATAATATAGATTCTAATGGATGATAATATAGATTCTATGGATGATAATATAGATTCTACTTAATTTCAATTAAGGGCTGCTTATCATTTCTGTCATATGAATGATTGAATGTACTTCTCATTCTCAAAAGTTGTGAAATAATTTATTTTTATGCTAACCGAATGAGCTTAGTACAATGTTAATATTTTTTTTGTGTAAGATGCAAGATAATTTAAAAAATAAAAAGTTTATGGTATTCATTTTGCGTATTTTACCCTTTTTGCAGCGCGAGATGTAGAGTTTCTTACCGTTTTAATGGAATTGAAACATGATCTGGAGGAGCTGCATGCTGAGGTGAGAGCCTGCAGGGCAGAGCTGCAGAAGCTCAATAAAACGAGCAGAAAGGTTGATGACGCTGAGCTTCCAATGCAGTTGCCACTCACCTCCTTAGAGGAGTTTGACGTATTCGAGGGCTGGTTAAATGAAGATAAAAAACACCAAAAGATATTGGTAAGAACGTTTTTTCAGTGTACGCTAGCTTTTCTGAAATTATCTAGATTAATATGCGACAAAAAAGGAGTACCACTCAGATGCATTTAATCGTTTGCCAATTACTTCTGTTAGAAAATTATGATGACTCTGTCCAAATATTGTATTTACCAACGTTTCTTATATTGTCTAGTGTCTGTAGAACGTACCTTATTTATTGTCATGTTTTACACGAGTACATACAATAGCATTTTAAGGATTGTTACTGGTAATTCTGACCCAACTACGATTGTGTCATTTTAGAGGGCACATTTTGTTGCTGCAGTTATTTTGTAGTAGGTGTCTCTTTGTTTTTTAATTTATTGCTATTCGACTTTTAAATACTTTTTTTAGGCTCCATCCTGCTCCCTAACCCGGCTTCTCTTTCTAATAATTGTCTCTGCTTAAGTTTGTCATTCATAGTTCATTTCTGTGTAATACCTCTTCTACTTCAGGAGAACAAGCTCTGCTTGATTGGAGGCTTTGACCTACGGGACTGCGTCAGGAGGATGGGCTCTTCGCTACTAAGCCACCTGCTCCAGGTCAAATTCAACTGGATTGGAACGAAGGGCTGGAAGAGCAAGGATGATGCGGAGGCAAAACGGGGTTTTAAATCCACAACGCTGTCTACAGTCTGGATTGGTATGTTTTATCTTTGGTCTAAGAGAACTATTTTTTAATGAATATTGATATCGAAATACTGGTGATATGTATGGGGAATGAATAGCATCATTTTCGTTATTAATTTTTTATTCTTATTTACAGTTTGAGATTGTTGAAAGTGCATCAGATGCCCCTTGTTATATTAAACGAATAACCCGGGTATATGGGGGCCATTGGGGGGTTGTTTTTAATAATGTCAAGATTCTATATATCGACCCTATTTTGGTTTACTTGTTAGGGTGCTGAAATATGGTTTTGGGCACAATGATCACTAACGTAATTTATTGAAGTTATTAGCTATAGGTGTTTACACTGTCTATTTCACATGTTTCTGCATGATTGTTTTTTTTGTTATATCCCTTCTGTCTTACTTTAGAAGGCATTTAAATAAATAAACGTCGAATTGGATCTATTTCTAATACTATGCATTTCTTGCAAGCTAGCAAGCAGTACTTACTGAAACCTAATCTTAGTACAAAAAACTTATAATTCCCCATAAACTTTTTGAACTTATATGTAGATCGAAGTCTACTTCAGCTTTCTTCACTCGTTTTAAGGAAAAATACTAACTTAGAGGTTCTGAATGTCTTATCAATTCTATTTGTTCAACTCATTTTTACATACATAGATATACCAAGGCTTTTTCCCCCTTCCAAGGGAGGTAGCCAAAAAGGGAAAGGCATAAAAACACTCCCACCCATTTCATCCCTAAATACACTCCACACCCCTCCCACCCTTCCTCTCATCTGAGCACCTCCTGGATGACGGGTCATCCCTGCACCCTGCCCACCGCCCTGGGTCAGAAGCAGTGTCGCAAGACACAGTACATCCACAGCAAGGCCGCTTCATTTAATCGGCGACCCCCCCTCTCCGTCCCCCTTTGCATATAAGGCGAGGACGGGGAGAAATCCCTTTGGGCTGCGTCAAAATTAACTCACACATACTACCCCACCCCCCACCCCCCCACCCATTCCTCCTCATGCAGTCACAACATCATCCATATACAACCATTCTCCACTCACCTCTGTCTTCCGTCCTCTCCCTTCCTTCCTCAACAGACATTCCCCTCTTCCCCAAAGCCCCCTTCACCCCATCCATCCACCTCATCCTAGGACGTCCCCTCATGTTCACTCCCTCCACATCTGCCTTCCATACCTCTTTTACTAGTCTTTCTTCACTCATTCTTTCCATGTGTCCAAACCATCCTAATATTCTTTCATCAACCCTATCTCCCAAATCCTTTTTCACCCCTGTTCTCCTCCTCACCTCCTCATTTCTCACTCTATCTAGCCTAGTAACCCCCACCATACTTCTCAGACACCTCATCTCAAACACATTCAAACTCCTTCTCTCTTCTTCTCTTATGTTCCACGTTTCTGCCCCATACAGTGCTGTTGGCACAATCACTCCTTCATACAGTCTCCTCTTCGCATCCATTCCCAAATGTCTATTTCTCATTACACTCTTTAAACCACCAAGGCATTTACTCGCTTCTCTCAATCTACATTCTACCTCCACCTTCACTCCACCTTTTCCTGCTACACTTGCACCCAAGTATCTAGAACTATCCACTTCCTCCAGTCGCTCTCCCTTAATGCTCACTTCCAGTCTACTGCCACTTTCACCCCTTGTACATCTCATCACCTTACTTTTACCCACATTTATCTTTAGCTTTCTTCTATCACATACTCTCCCAAACTCTGCCACCAGCTTCCTCAATCCCTCCTCTGACCCTGCCACAAGCGCAGTGTCGTCTGCAAACAACAGCTGGCTCACCTCCCACTTTTCTCCATTTTCTTTAACCATCTCCAATCTCTGACTCACTACCCTAGCATTCACCTCTCGCACCACCCCATCCATGTATAAGTTGAACAGCCAGGGCGACATAACACATCCTTGACGAAGTCCCACCTTTACTTCAAACCACTCACTCTCTCCATTTCCAATCCTAACACATGCTCTACTACTTACATAAAAACTCTTGACAGCTCCCAGCTTTCCTCCTATCCCATAAATCTGCATAACCTCCCACAGTGCCTTTCTGTCTACCCTATCATAAGCCTTTTCCAGATCCATAAAAGCCCAAAAAACATCCTTCCCCTTTCCTATAGCTTTCTCACATATCTGTCTTACCACAAAGATCTGATCTACACAACCTCTACCTGTCCTAAATCCACACTGTTCCTCACCAATTACTCCTTCTGTTCCTCTCCTAATCCTCTCAATTAAGATTCTCCCATAAGCCTTCCCTACTACACTCAACAGGCTAATCCCTCTGAAATTACTACATTCACACTTGTCCCCTTTTCCCTTGTAAAGAGGAACTATACAGGCACTACTCCAGTCCTCCGGTACTCTACCCTCTCTCCAGCAAACATTAAATAATCTCACCAACCAGTCCACCATCACTGAACCTCCCTTTTTCAGGCATTCTGCATGACATCCATCCAGACCAGGTGCCTTACCTGCTTTCATCATCTTTACAACTGCCTTTACCTCATCCTTCCTTATTTCTCCTCCATTCTCCTCACTCATCACTCTCATTTTCTTCGTATTTCCCACTGCAGCTATCTTTCCTTCCCAATCCTCCTTCACATTCAGCAACTCCCTAAAATATTCTGCCCATCTTCCCCTCACTGCCATCTCTTCCATTATCAACTCTCCATCTGTACCTTTTACCTTTTCTTCTCTACTTGATTCGCCTCCTCTTCCTCTCTTAATTTCTTTCCAAAACATCTTTTTATTACTTTCAAAATTTTCTGTCATACTCCTACCCCATTTCACATCTGCTCTCCTCTTTGCCTCCTTTACCTTTTGCTTTACTTCTCTTTTCTTTTCTTTGTACGTCTCATATGACTCCCCTGTCCTCTTTTGTAACCAATCTGTGAATGCTCGCTTCTTCTCTTCTACAACCTTCTTTGTTTCCTCATCCCACCATTCACTACCCTTTCTTCTATTTCCCCCTGTCCTTCTTGTTCCACACACCATCCTTGCACACTTTAAGACTCCCTCCTTGAACCATCCCCATTCCTCCTCCACACCCATCTCTGCTCTATCCTTTACTCCCTCCCACTCCTCCTTCAGCTTCTTTTCGTACTCCTTCTCCTTTTCCTTTTCATTCAAGGAGTTCACTCTAAGAACCTCCCTACCTTTTGTCCCTTTCCTCCTTCTCCATCTATCCTCCACTTTCAACTTACCTTCCACCAAAAAATGATCTGATATTCCCCCACCCTCTCCCCTTAGCACATGTACATCCTTAACTCTTCCTATCATAATCCTATTTACCACTACATAATCCATTAGTGCTCTATCTACCACCCTTCCCTCCACCACCCTCTCCCATGTGTACTTATGCTTGACTTTCTTCCGAAACACTGTATTTGCTATCATCAACTCTCTTTCTAGACACATTTCCACCATCAACTCTCCACTCCGATTCTTTCCTGGAACTCCACACTTCCCAACCACTCCATCGATTGGACCATTTCCCACTCTAGCATTAAGGTCTCCCAGTACTATTACATTGACATTTCTTCCTAAACCCTCTATGCACTCATTTAAATCTATCCAAAAGGCCTCCCTTTCTTCCATGCTCTTCTCACTGCCCGGCCCATATGCACTTACAAAGACCCACATCTCCTTTCCCAGTTTCACCTTCATCCACATTATCCTTGAGGAAACCTCCTTCCACTCCACTATCCCTTTACCTATCTCCTCACTTACTAGAATAGCCACCCCTTCCCTCCCTCGCCCTCTCTTCACTCCTGATAACCTCCCACTTACACTCCCAAACTTACACTCACCCTTCCCTTTCAACTTAGTTTCACTCAAAGCCAACACATCCAACTTTCTTCTCACAAACATACTACCTATCTCTTCCCTTTTACTCTCATCTGTACCACATCCACGCACATCAAAAGACCCAAACCTTAGGGTGCTGGCCCGAGGCCCGCCAGCACCCCTTATGCCTTTTCTTTTCGTTTTAGGAAATTGCCCCTTGGGGCTACAGGGAGAAGGATGCCTAGTCCCTCTCCCCGTCCCTTTCTTCTCGCCTCTTACGATCCAAGTGGGAAAACTTGGTGGCAGTATTCTTTTCCCCCACCACAGGGAATTCCCCCAATCAGAAAGAGAATACTCAGAGAAATGGTACAGGACAGCAACAAGGGGTTGGGGGACAGCATAACGGAGGGACAGTCGAAGTATAAAAGTGGCATCATTTCTCTATGAACAGAATTTCTTCTCTCATAGACAAAATGATGTGTGGCTCTGGTCCGTAGGGGCGCCCCATATAGACCCTAAAGTATCGACTGCATGCTACTTTGCCACAATAACAAGCAGCCAATAAATATCTATTAACATAATTAATTCTTTCCACTTTTCAGGTGCTATCCTCCGTTTAACTTGCATTGAAGGTGCTGTGCAAGCCCATGTAGAGCGGGAAATCATGATTTATCTGAGAAATGCCTCAGACAGATGTGGAGGCAGAAAAAGGAGGAAGCAGGACTCTGCTACATCCGTTTGATAATAGAAGTCTTAATTGGTCTTAGTTTAAAATAAGTATAATGCCATTAAGTCAGACCCAGTCGACACCTAGAAGTCAGATAACGTACAACATACATAGTTCTTCTGTACAATTGCAAATAAAATAATATTTGTTAAATTAATATTTCTTGTTATTGTGTATTCACCTGGTCTTTCACCAGGTCTTTGGATCACGTGTTGGACTCGTGATCAACAGCTATTACTATATATTAGACATTTGTGAAAATGACAATTGGTTCTAATGCATTTGCCTAATTCAAAACACTAAATTAAAATGTGAATGTAGTAGTTTCAGAGGGATTAGTTTGTTGAGTGTAGTTGGGAAGGCTTATGGGAGGATCTTGGTTGAGAGGATTAGGAGAGGAACAGATGGAGTAATTGGTGAGGAACAGTGTGGATTTAGGACAGGTAGAGGTTGTGTACATCAGATCTTTGTGGTAAGACAGACATGTGAGAAAGCTATAGGAAAGGGGAATTATGTTTTTTGGGCTTTTATGGATCTGGAAAAGGCTTATGATAGGGTAGACAGAAAGGCACTGTGGGAGGTTATGAAGATATACGGGATAGGAGGAAAGCTTCTGGGAGCTGTCAAGAGTTTTTATGAGAATAGTAGAGCTTGTGTCAGGATTGGAAATGGAGAGGGTGAGTGGTTCGAGGTAAAGGTGGGACTTCATCAAGGATGCGTTATGTCACCCTGGCTGTTCAACTTATACATGGATGGGGTGGTGTGAGAGGTAAATGCAAGGGTAGTGGGCAAGGGATTGGAGATGGTTAAAGAAAATGGAGAAAAGTGGGAGGTGAGCCAGTTGTTGTTTGCGGACGACACTGCGCTTGTGGCAGGATCGGAGGAGGGATTGAGGAAGCTGGTGACAGAGTTTGGGAGAGTATGTGATAGAAGAAAGCTAAAGATAAATGTGGGTAAAAGTAAGGTGATGAGATGTACAAGGGGTGAAAGTGGCAGTAGACTGGAAGTGAGCATTAAGGGAGAGCGACTGGAGGAAGTGGATAGTTTTAGATACTTGGGTGCAAATGTGGCAGGGAAAGGTGGAGTGAAAGTGGAGGTAGAATGTAGATTGAGAGAAGCGAGTAAATGCCTTGGTGGATTAAAGAGTGTGATGAGGAATAGACATTTGGGAATGGATGCTAAGAGGAGACTGTATGAAGGAGTGATTGTGCCAACAGCACTGTATGGGGTACAAACATGGAACATAAGAGAAGAAGAGAGAAGGAGTTTGAATGTGTTTGAGATGAGGTGTCTGAGAAGTATGATGGGGGTTACTAGGCTAGATAGAGTGAGAAATGAGGAGGTGAGGAGGAGAACAGGGGTGGAAAGGGAGCTGGGAGATAGGGTTGATGAAAGAATATTAGGATGGTTTGGACACATGGAAAGAATGAGTGAAGAAAGACTAGTAAAAGAGGTGTGGAAGGCAGATGTGGAGGGAGTGAACATGAGCGGGCGTCCTAGGATGAGGTGGATGGATGGGGTGAAGGGGGCTTTGAGGAAGAGGGGAATGTTTGTTGAGGAAGGACGGGAGAGGACAGAAGACAGGGGTGAATGGAGAGTTGTTGTATATGGATGATGTTATGATAGCATGAGGTGGAATGGGGGGGTGGATGGGGGGTGAGGTAGTGTGTGTGAGCAAAATTTGACGCAGCCCGAAGGGATTTCTCCCCGTCCTTTCATTTTATGCAATGGGGGGGACAGAGAGGGGGGGGTCGCCGATTTAATGAAGCGGCCTTGGTGTGGATGTGCTGTGTCTTGCGACACTGCTTCTGACCCAGGGCAGTGGACAAGGTGCAGGGATGACCCGTCATTCAGGAGGTGCTAAGATAAGAGGGAGGGTGGAGGGGTGTGGAGTGTATTCAAGGATGGAATGGGTGGGAATGATTTTATGCCTTTTTCTTTTTGGCTACCCCCCTTGTAAGGGGGAAAAAGCCTTGGTATATGTATGTATGTAAATTAAAATGATCACATGTAAAATGAAATTCTGCCGAAATATATGACCAATTTAACGGGTGTTGAGAATTTGTTTCCAAATTTGTGTATGTCTAGGATATATGCGATATGCGAAATATCAAAATGTAAGCTTATTAATATCAGAGACAAACGCCATGTTTACTATGTCTGTTTATAACGGACTGAGTTTTAGACAAAGGCTGTATAAACATTGACTAATCATTTGTGTGTGTGTTAGTCGCTGATAATTATAGTTTGTACATTCTATTTTGGCATCACGCATATATAATAGTTATTCAAACAATTTTAGCAAATTTAGAAAATATGATTCCTCAGCACCGGTGATATTTGTGGTTAACCGTGAATGAGCCATTGCCGGGGGGGATAACATTTGCCATAACTGGGCTGTATCTGTATATAAATGGCTGCGTTAAGGGAATCCCAAAAAGGCCCAGAACCGGCGCGTTGTGGCCCAGTTATGGCTGCCGTAACCGGCCTGTTATTGGACTTGAACCGGCTCCATTAAGGAAAACCTGAAAGGGGCCAGAACACTGCCGATGCCATTAAGGTTCCAAAACGGTACCGTTACGGCATAATGGCAAGCCTGAATAGGCCCACTTTTGGCTAAGAGGGAAACCAGAAATGGGCATAAAGTGGGCCATTTCGGGCATGTTTACTGGGTATTATATAATTATTATACACAAAATCATACAGCACATTATGATTATGAAGGAATCTGATTCTGTTAAATATGCTTTTGATCCAATTTTTATGGGGAACATGCAGATTTAGGTGAAGCAAGGGAATTATCCTAATGAAGACCACATGCCCTTATTATAATTGACATAAAATATCAATGTTGACACCATTACTATAACTATTATTATAATTATATAGAATTATTCACAAAATACATATTTCTGCATTGTGTATTACTTTTACATGTCGTAAGCCAAATCAGTGTACTATTCTTATTTTTCTTCCTATATTCAGTATCTGAATCATGACTATAAATGTATATATGAATTGATCGACTAAGCAATCAACTGGTACTCCATTTGTATACAATTTAGTTCCATAAATAGCTAGGTCAATATGAAAATGGAATTCCTGATATTTGAGCTGAAGTAGTTCTCATGGGATGGAAAAAGTCGCTATGAGTATAATGCAATTTGATTTATCCATCTAGCTGTCCTAGTTCTCGAGATATTGCATTTTGAATGGAATTAAATCGGGCCTATTTTGTCCGAGGAAATCGGGCCGAAACGTGCGGTCTGACTGATCGCCGATCAAACGTAAACAATGACGGTTTTTACTGACAGGCACAATTTTATATAAAAAATTAGCATATGGTTGCATTATTTGACCTATTTTCTATAAGATGTGTGATTTCCATGTAATTTGATCATATAATTACGTTTTTATCCTCTGCAAAATTACCCACCACAGCTACGAATACCGTAAAATTACATGAAAATCACACATTTTAAAGAAAATAATTTGAATAATTCAATTATATGCAAGGTATTACGCTAATAACCCAATAGTAACAAACTTAATAGTGTAGTTTGATCCATACCACCAGTGATCATAGATAGCGGGCAGGACGAATCGTAGCTGTGGTCCGTAATATTACGGAGGATGAAAACGTAACTTCTCTTCGATCAAATTACATGAAAATCACACATTTTAAAGGAAATATTTAAAATAATTCAACTATAAGTCTATTACACTAATAACATAATAGTAAGAAACTTAATAGAGTGAAGTTTGGTCCATATCACCAGTGATAGATAAGATGGCGGGATGGATGTTGATGTTGTTATCCGATAATCCGACCCGATAGAAAAAAAAACTAATTTTAAACAACCAATTTCTCAGCTCTACCGTAACATACTGACTTTATTTTGGTATTAGAATAATCCACGATACTAGTAGTTTTTGGTTAATTATGGTCAGTTGCCCGCACGATAAATTTGTTAGCTCATTTTTTACGTTGAAACATATACCAATTTTTGATCTACTGCTGAATGCAGGCCACCATGTTTATCTAATGTTTTTATTGACCGACATGTAACTGATGATGTGAATGTTTGAAATTTATTACGATCGTAGTAAATACACTCGCACAACATTTTTATTAATTAAATTTTCCGCGGTATGTAAATTTGGCCGTTTGAACGGCGTGCGCATAAAATGACGCGCTATTGTGCTCGTCATCGACGGTGGCGCCTCTGGTGGTGTTTGACCTACCTATATGAATTGATCGACTAAGCAATCAACTGGTACTCCATTTGTATACAATTTAGTTCCATAAATTTTCAGTTTAGTTGATACTTATTCAACTTTCCGGTAGCTATTGTTGATGTCACTACAGTATTTCTTACTTCTGTTATATCCGGGGGGAAGGTTCTCAATCTTTATGCTAGGATATTTGTAACATTTTCTTTCCATTTTGAATAATATAGTACCCTCCCACCATCCACTTCACGTCTAACACTCGACTTCGCCCACTGTGTTTCAATGCGCAATCGCATTTCCTAAAAATGCAACGTTTGATATATGAAATTAAATATTTCATAAATAGTTTTCTCTGTGAAAAAATACTTGGAAAAATAAGAAGAGTTATTTTTGAAACTGAAAAACATAGCGTGAGAGAAAGTAAAATAATATGTATGTGTATACACACACACACGCGCGCGCGCACACACACACATGGGCTGATTGTGCCTTCCTAGACTTGCAAAAAGCTTTTGACAAAGTACCACACAGAAAATTAAAAAAAAAAAAAAAAAAAAAATGGAACACATAGGAGGAATACAAGGGTTAGAGGATTTCCTGACTGGTAGAAAGATGAGAGTAGTGCTCAGAGAAAAATATTCAGATTGGAAAGAGGTGATCGGTGGAGTACCGCAAGGATCTGTATTGGCACCAATAATGTTTGCTACTTATGTGAATGACATGGACGAGGATGTGAAATGTTACATGAGCTTCTTAGCAGACGACGCCAAACTGTTAGGAAAGTAGAAACTGATAAGGACTGTGAAACACTGCAGGAAGACCTGAATAAGGTATGGAACTGGAGTCAGAAATGGGAAGTGGACTTTAATACTAAGAAGTGTAGCATAATGGAGTTTGGAAAAAGCAAAAATAGAATATCAGGAAAATATACAATTGGAACCAAGGAAGTAAAGAAGGTAGGATCCGAAAAAGATTTGGGGGCAATTATCACAAACGACTTATCCTATGACAAACAGATTAACAAAATTTCGGGGAGGCTTACAACTTGCTAAGATTAATAAAAGTGGCATTTGCATACTTGGACGAAAACATGAAAAAAAAATATTGGTTACATTAACAAGGCCTAGACTAGAGTATGCGGCGACATTGTGGTCACCCAGTACCAAAAAGAATATAAAGAAAATAGAAAAAATCCAGAGAGCAGCAACAAAAATGGCACTTGCACTTGCAAACCTATCATATGAGGAGAGATTGGCTAAACTGGAGTTACCGACGCTGGAGCAAAGAAGAGAGAGAGGTGACCTACTGACCATCTACAGAATCATGAAAGGCACAGAGATACTTGATAGAGAAGATTACTAAACTGGGACAAGAGAAACACAAGAGGACATGGGGAAAAAAAAAACATAGCTACAGAAGAGAAATGAAGAAAAACAGTTTTCCACATAGAATAGTGGACACTTGGAACAAACAGGAGCTTCAGCTTAGATTGGGATGCAAAATTAATCGAAAGACCTGTAGATCAGATGTGGGAAATATTTCAAAATACGCTCACTAAGATGATTCAAACTTACATTCCTTTTAAGGACAGACGTCCCCCAAATCAGGCTCGCCCAAAGTGGCTCGACAAGGAAACTGAAAAAGTATTGCTAAAAAGAGACAGGCTTATAAGAAATATAAGTGCTCGGGTGCATCTAATGACTATGAAAGTTATGTGTCAATACAGAGAGATTTAAAAAAGACAATAAGAAAAAGAAAACGACAATACGAAATAAACATCGCTGATAAATCCAAAGAGAATCCCAAAGAATTCTATAGTCACATTAGAGATAAAAAGTTTGTTAGGAATCACATTGGTCCACTATTATCTGCTGACGGTCAACTTGATTATTCAAATGAAGGAATGTGTGATATCTTAAACAATTATTTTAGCTCGGTATTCGTAAACGAAACACCTCAAAGTGAATTCCAAACTGAAACGTGTGAAAAGTCTAGGGTAAACTTACTCACTACGGTAAATATAACAAAAGAAAAAATTAAAAGGTGTATAGATAAACTCAAAGTTAATAAAACACCAGGGCCTGACGGTTGGCATCCAAGAATATTAAAGGAAATGAAAAATGAGATTGTTGTTCCATTAGAAACTATTTTCAAGAAATCCATCATATCCGGAGATGTCCCACGAGAATGGAAGCTTCTATATGGAAAAATGTTACAAGTGGAGTTCCTCAGGGTTCCGTTCTTGGACCACTTCTATTCATAGTATATATAAATGATATAGACCATGGACTAAAATCTACTGTTTCCAAATTTGCTGATGTTACAAAACTGTGCGGAGTGGCAAATGATCACTCAAACCAATTACATATTCAAGAAGATTTAGATCAATTACAGCAATGGTTTGAAAAGTGGCTAATGAAATTTAACACAAGTAAATGCAAGGTAATGCACATAGGTAAAAATAACAGTAAGTACGATGACAAGTTATTTGGAAATTCGTTAACAAAAGTGGATAGTGAAAAAGATCTCGGCGTAATTATCAGTAACAACCTCAAATCATCCAAGCAGTGTATTTCAGCCTCTGAGAAAGCAAGTAAGATTCTAGGACTGATTGCGCGATCTTTTGACTTCAAAAGTCCATCACTCATTAACAAGCTATATAAATCGTTAGTTCGTCCACATTTGGAATATGCTGTTTCCGTATGATCACCGAATCACATTAAAGACATTGACAGATTGGAAAAAATACAACGGTGAGCCACAAAACTGATTTCAAATATCAAAAATAAATCATACGAAAATCGACTAAAACATATGAATCTGTTTTCCCTAAAAAGGCGTAGACTCAAAGGTGACTTGATACAGGTCTTTAAAATTCTAAAGGGAATTGACATCAAAAGTGACAAAATTTTCACATTGAATGAGAATCAGACAAGAAACAATGGTCTCAAACTGTCCGGAAATAGATTCAATTTGGAAGTGGGTAGAAACAACTTTGCCAACCGTGTAGTTAATGAATGGAATAAACTTCCTGCAGAGGCAGTGCAATGTAGTTCAGTTCGAAGCTTTAAAAATCATTTAGATAAACACCTAAGCAAGATGCTGTAATGATTATTATTTATTCTATATTATTTGTTTTTGTTTTATCATTTGTCTGATTCTCATTTATTAGGTAGTTATATGTCAATTTATTATCATTTATTATTTACCTGTTTGTTTGTTGTTTGACTGTACCTATGCGTTTATTTATGTATTTCATTTGATAATTACATTATTATAGTTTTTATTTATTTATTCATTATTATTATGATTTTTTCGCATCCGACCTAGATATGGACCAAAATGGCTCCTGTCGGCATACTCCGCCTTTGTAACCCTTTGTATATATATATATATATATATATATATATATATATATATATATATATATATATATATATATATATATTGTGTGTTCGCGCTTACGATTATTACAGCTACTAATTTTGCAGTACATTACTGATACTATACTCCTATTTATATCCTATTTTGATACTACCACAACCACTATTACTATCACTGCTATTACTTTTGCAACTACTATTACTGTTGCTGGTACTACTAGTGCTACTACTATACACCTGTTATTCTTGATCATAATATCAATCTGTGTCATGAGCAAGTTTCTACCCGAGAGTGATCCTGCCCTACGGAAAATCAAGGAAGTTGGGCGCAGGAGATTTTGGATTAATAAGTGCTCGTAAAGGAGCGTCCCTCAAGGGGCTAAGTCGCCGACGAAGAGAGTCTCCAAGAGAAGAATGGCCTGGGCAGCCATGAAGGGACCGGCGCACCCCGATTCCGACTTCGAGGGCAAGAGTCGAAGTCCCTCACTACGAAGACTTGGCTTGGGCAGCCATAGAAGGGACCGACGCTCCCCGTGACTGACTGACTGTAAGGACGAACGGGCTTTTTCTTATATGGGCTGAAATTGAATGGGCTAATGCTTAAGCGACAAGGGCAACGAAAAGATGTTCTGGGCTTTGATAAACGCTTTAAGGGCTTATTAAATAGGCTTCGTTACATAAAAGACATTGATATGTCTTCTTATGGGCACCAAGAAAGAAATATGCTATTATACAAATGGGCTAACGGGCATGGAAAATAGCCTCTTGTGCTATGAAGAGAAAAATTGGGCTCCTGAAATGTTTTTGGGCTTATTGAACGGGCTTTGTAAAGTTTGCTCATGACTACTTGGGCTAATAGGAATAGTTGCGGGCCAGGAAGAGCCTTGTCAACAAATCGCCGGAATTGATTTGGGCTTCATTGGGCTAAGTTCCCTCAGCTGAATAAAATAATCTGTGTTTACATTAAAAGATAAAAAACCTTGAGTGACATTCGTCCAGTGAGTTCGTTTAACAAATCCTTTTGACTTATGTAAGCTTCTTAGTTGTTTAGAATAATTTGGTGAGAGGCAAAAAATAAACATATAAAAATAATTGAGACACTAGATTGATTTTTCAGAATTGAGGCTTACAGACTGCAGTCATGTTATTTTATCAATAACCTTGGCACCCACCCATCCACCGTCACTTCGGCAGCGAGGTGATTAATACCGTGACTTGGCACATGAAGCCAACAAATCTCAGTGGCCCCCAACTGAGATGTCATTCTTGCTGACGCCAGACGATTTTATTAAGCTATAAGAAATGAAGTAGGAGAATATTCTACTTGTGAGACTCCATTCATTTTGACAAATCTAATGCAGTGGATTTCGTCAGTTTGAAATATGTGCTTACGTATATGAATTACAAAGGGTATGTAAAACTATTTCCAAATTTTTCTTATGGAAAAAATGCCTCATTCACGAAGTCTCCTCGAAGTGCTCCAACAATCTCGAAGTACCTAGAGACTTTTGTCAGTGACCAAAGGTCTTGGAAAAAACGAGCCATTCTTTTTAATGCCATTTTTGCATAGAGTATTGGAAATGCCCAGACACTCGTAGTGCCCAGGAAGTCTTTCCTGTTCCCAAGAGCTAATGAAGAATCAAGAAAATTTTGTCAGTGCCCAGAGCTTTTCGAAGTGCCTAGATATTCCTTTTGAATACCCTTTCCGGAGGCAACACACAAAGTACTCAGACTTTCTCCAAGTACCCAGAAAACGTTTTCAGTGATCAAACATTTTACTTGCCAACAAACTCGTAAAAAGAATATCCAGTTTTTTCCCTCCGTTTTTTTTCATGAAATAATGGAAGTGCCCAGGCTGCATTTTCAAAGCACACAGAAATTCTCCTCAATACCCAGGAGGTCTTAATGAACTCAGAAACTTTCGTCAGTGTCCAGAACCTTCCAGTGTCCAGACACTCTTTTCAATGCCCTTTTCATACCTGAAGTACTCGGACACACTTTTAATTAGCCAGAACCTCTTTCCAGCGTCCAACAGATCTCGAAGAACCCAGAAACTCTTTTCCATGCTAAGGAACTCTTAAAGTGCGTAGAAACTCCTCGTTCAGAAACCACTTTTGAGTGGGATACTGGAGGTTCCCATACACTCTTGTCGTTGCCCAGGAACTGGAAAAGGACCCAGAAACTCTTGTCTGAATCTAGAACGTTTCAAGATGCCCTTTGTCGCGTCTCCTATACATATAAGCACTTTGCTCAAATAACCTTCGAATTACTGGAGTACTCTGGTGTAAATTTTCAGTGTTCAAAAAAAGTCCTAAGATACCCAGAAGATCTTCCCTGTCACATTTGTGTATAGAATAATCAGAAATTCTTTTGTGGGGACCTCAGAGCCCTTCCTCCACTCCCGACATGGGCTCACAGCAGTCGCAGGTTCTGCGGGTGCTGCTGATGCCGGAGGTCAGGCCTCCCTCCTCCACGTCCGTCATTGGCTCACAGCAGTCACAGGCAACACGTGCTGCTGCTGCTGCTGCTGCCGCCGCCGGAGGGCGGGACTTCCAGGCGCTTTCTCTTAGCACCGGCTGCCTTATTATTGGCTTCCTTTCTTTTGAAAGGCAGTCTCCTGTTCCTTGGGTTCTTCCTTGGGCGAAGTTCCACCAACCGCCAAGTCCGGACGGTTTTTTATCTTGTAGATGATGGTGATCTTCATGGTTGATGCGTTTTGGCATTTTGAAGAGTCCTCCTGGACAAACTTCGAGTCGCCCTTCGCCAGACGCGAGGCTCCCCCTCTTCGAAGGCGGACGAGACAGATTTGCAAAATTGTGCCGACCATGACGGAAAGAACGAAAATGCATTTCTCGAACCCCTATCATCATTTGCCTCCATATATATGTTTGTATACACACACACACACACACACACACACACACACACACACACACACACACACACACACACACACACACACACACACACACACACACACACACACACATACATATATATATATATACATTCATACATGCATATATATACATATATGCATATGTATATACATACATTCATACATGCATATATATATATATATATATATATATATATATATGCAAATGTATATACATATATACATATATATATGCCAATGTATTCCTTAACAAACTATTAATTTCTTGAATTTCCAAGTCTGGTGAAGATACCATGCAGAGTAATTGGTTTACTGCCAACCCCGATTAACTGTTTCGTTCACGCACTCGGCTTTTACTTTATATTCTGACCATTGGCAATATGCCTATACTAACCATGCAAACTTCAATTACAAGTTTAAGTCACATGAGAAGTGGTGGAATTGATGTAAATAATACTTTGGGGAAACAACACTGTTCTGTAAGGTAACCATCACAAGGAGGGAGGCGTATATCCCAGGACAGTAACACGACAGAAGAGCGACAGCGTGAAGTGAAAAAAGCAATAGGTCTTGCAGAAAAACTGGGGCGTGAGACGCCTTTGAGAAAAGGTGACCTAATTGGAAATATTACATAGAAAGGCGACAAATGAAGAAACTGGAAATAGACTGTTGCGCGGCGCCATAATTAGGAATTCGCGTAATTAGTTTCCTTGTGAGACACTCTGACACTTCAGGAGCAGTGACAGGGTGAAGGCGAGTATATCAACAGGAGTTCGCAAAGGAGGAAAAGATGGAGGAAGAGGAGGACGGGAAGGAGGAAGAGAGGAGTTGGGGAAGAAACGTAGGAGATTCAAATGGTGGTGAGGAGGAACGGGGGAAATGGAAAGAGATAGAAGAGGTAGAAGAAGAAAAGATGGAGGAAGAGGAGGACGGGAAGGAGGAAGAGAGGAGTTGTGGAAGAAACGTAGGAGATTCAAATGGTGGTGAGGAGGAACGGGGAAATGGAAAGAGAAAGAAGAGGTAGAAGAAAAGGAAGAGAAGAAGGAGAATCAAGAAGAAAAGGAAGAGGGAAAAGAAAATCGAATGAGGGACAGGAGGAAAGAATAAAAAGAGAAGAGTTATAACATAAGGAGGTAACCAGGACATCAAAATACCTGAAGAACAGACTGCGAGAAAAAAAGGAAATAAAGGCAGTGCTGAAGGAAATGAAACCAAAGATTATAGAAGAAAAAAAAAGGATAAGAGTTTGGAGTCGTGGAGAGGATGGATCAATCGACGCTAAAGGAGGACGTGCCTGCGATGAAAAGATGAAAGGAAGAAGCGGAAGAGGCAAGCATACAGTAGGTGGTGATGAGGAGGGTGTTCCCCAGGGACGCCTGAAGAAGAAGAACAACTGATATGAGTCAGAAGCACTACAATGTTTTGAAGCTTTGTTTATCTCGGGAGACTTAGTTTATCCCTGACGGCGTGGCATCTGAGAGGAAAAAGGAACTGGAATCTGTGTAATCTTGATATCCGTTTGGTTATATAGTGTCATCGTGAGAGTAGTATCGTTAACACAGTATTGGCTTACAATTAAACTATCTATCTGTATACCAAGAGCTTTTCCACCCCTTATTAAGGAAGTACTTACCTACTCCCACCTATTCCACTCCCCTCCACCACCCTCTCCCCTCTGCAATCTTAGGTCATCATGGATGACGGGTCATCCCTGTATCCCGCTTACTGCCCTCGGTCAGAGGCAATGTAGCGAGACACAGTACATCCACAGCAATGCCGCTTCACTTAATCGGCGAGCCCCTCCTCTCCGTCCCTTTATGCAGAAAAAGAGGAGACGGAGAGAAATTCCTTCGGGCTGCGTCAAAATATCCTTCACACGTAAACACCCCCCCCCCATCACCCGCCCCTCCTTTCTTTGCATAACAGTATCATTTAAACACAGCCACTCCCCACTCATCCCCATCTCAACTTCTCCCTTCCTTGCTCAACAGACATTCCTCTTTTGCTCAACGCCCCTTTCACCCCATCCATCAACCTCATCCTCGGTCGTCCCCTTAAATTGAACCCCTGTGGATCACGAAAATTTGGGAAACAGCTCTGGTTGGAGCTTATACTGATACAGAATTGGCAGAACTCACCTTTTACATTTGGTATTGCCTGACAAAGCTTTACATCTTATTCTCATGGCGTGCGTTCCCAGTGGGTTTCGGTGGAAAAAATATGTTCAGGTTAAAGTATAATACATTTACAAGACATGCTGAACTACCTTTTTGACTTCAGTGGATACAGAATAATAAAGGAATAAGTAAATAAATAAACACAAAATTGGGTCATCCAACAAATGGACTGATTAAGAGATATTACTAAGTATGTCCTAGGTAGTTAGGCTACCCTTACGAATCTTGAAAGCATCAGTATTCTTTCCTGAAAATCTCTTCTCTTTTCTGAGAAAAATAAAAACACCTGTCTTTGGCCACGACGAAAACCTCCTATAGAGCGCGTCACTTTGTCCAAGGGAACCAAGACGGGAGAACATTTTGGAGCGCAACGAGGAGGAAGTGCTATCGGGAGACTCTGCTCCCTCGAGAGAGAGAGAGAGAGAGAGAGAGAGAGAGAGAGAGAGAGAGAGAGAGAGAGAGAGAGAGAGAGAGAGAGAGAGAGAGAGAGAGAGAGAGAGAGAGAGAGAGAGAGAGAGAGAGAGAGAGAGAGAGAGAGAGAGAGAGAGAGAGAGAGAGAGAGAGAGAGAGAGAGAGAGAGAGAGAGAGAGAGAGAGAGAGAGAGAGAGAGAGAGAGAGAGAGAGAGAGAGAGAGAGAGAGAGAGAGAGAGAGAGAGAGAGAGAGAGAGAGAGAGAGAGAGAGAGAGAGAGAGAGAGAGAGAGAGAGAGAGAGAGAGAGAGAGAGAGAGAGAGAGAGAGAGAGAGAGAGAGAGAGAGAGAGAGAGAGAGAGAGAGAGAGAGAGAGAGAGAGAGAGAGAGAGAGAGAGACAGAGAGAGACAGAGAGACAGAGAGAGAGAGAGAGAGAGAGAGAGAGAGAGAGAGAGAGAGAGAGAGAGAGAGAGAGAGAGAGAGAGAGAGAGAGAGAGAGAGAGAGAGAGAGAGAGAGAGACAGAGAGACAGACAGAGAGAGAGAGAGAGAGACAGAGAGACAGACATAGAGAGAGAGAGAGAGAGAGAGAGAGAGAGAGAGAGAGAGAGACAGAGAGAGAGAGAGAGACAGAGAGAGAGAGAGAGAGAGAGAGAGAGAGAGAGAGAGAGAGAGAGAGAGAGAGAGAGAGAGAGAGAGAGAGAGAGAGAGAGAGAGAGAGAGGAGAGAGAAGAGAGAGAGAGAGAGAGAGAGAGAGAGAGAGAGAGAGAGAGAGAGAGAGAGAGAGAGAGAGAGAGAGAGAGAGAGAGAGAGAGAGAGAGAGACAGAGAGAGAGAGAGAGAGAGAGAGAGAGAGAGAGAGAGAGAGAGAGAGAGAGAGAGAGAGAGAGAGAGAGAGAGAGAGAGAGAGAGAGAGAGAGAGAGAGAGAGAGAGAGAGAGAGAGAGAGAGAGAGAGAGAGAGAGACAGAGAGAGAGAGAGAGAGAGAGAGAGAGAGAGAGAGAGAGAGAGAGAGAGAGAGAGAGAGAGAGAGAGAGAGAGAGACAGAGACAGAGAGAGAGAGAGAGAGACAGAGAGAGAGAGAGAGAGAGAGAGAGAGAGAGAGAGAGAGAGAGAGAGAGAGAGAGAGAGAGAGAGAGAGAGAGAGAGAGAGAGAGAGAAAACAAAGAAGAAGAAGAAGAAGAAGAAGAAGAAGAAGAAGAAGAAGAAGAAGAAGAAGAAGAAGAAGAAGAATGCAGGAGATCAAAAGGACGTCGTTCGAAAGTGAGGGCGATGATGGGATTAGCGCCCGAGGAAGGGGAGAGAACGATGGGAGGAAAGGAGAGGAGATAAAAGGACGAGAGAGAAGGAGAAGGAGAGGGAAGGGGAGAAGAGAGTGGAGAAAAGGACGAAGAAGGAAAAGAGAAGGGGAGAGAAGAAGAAAGTAAAGAAGAAAATAAAGAAGAAAAAGGAGAGAAAAGGAGGTGGAGAACAGGAAGAAGAGGGAAAAGGAGAAGAAGAAGAAGAAGAAGAGAAAAGAAGGAGAAAAAGAAGACGGAGGAGGAGGAGGAGACAATAGGAGGAGAAAAAGAAGAAGAAGGAGGAGGAGGAGGAGGACGACATGAAGAATAAAAGTTGGAGAAGGAGAAGAAGAAGAGGAAGTAGAAGATGAAGATGAAGAAGAAGGAAAAACAGAAGAAGAAGAAGAAGACAAAGAAGATGAAGAAGCCAAAGAAGATGAAGAAGAAAAGAGAGTAGGGGAAGGAGAGAATGGGGAATTCAGGGATGGCCAAGAGGTTGGAAGCCACGATGGCCAAAGGTGCTCTAACGTATGCTGTAGTAGGAGCCATGAGAGTGGAGGAAGTCGAGTCAGGCCTGGAAGGGAAGAAGAGGAAGAAGGGGAAACAAGGGCAAAAGAATGATATACACAAAGCAGAAGAAAGTTGTGCTAGAAAGAAAATGGGAAGGGCCAGGTGAAGAAAGGAACATGATAAATGGAGAACCGTGAAGGAGTCAGGAGAATGCATCATAGGGAAAGATGGAGAAGGAAGAGGAGGAGGAGGAGGAGGAGGATAAGGTAAAGAAGAAAAAAGAAGAGGAAGAAGATGATGATGAAGAAAGGGGAGAAAACAAATGAGGAAGAAGGAGAAGAGGAAGAAGAAGAAGAAGAAGAAGAAGAAGGGGGAGGAGGAGGAGGGGAAGAAGAAGAAAGGGTAGAAAAGAAATGAGGAAGAAGGAGAAGAGCGGGAGACAAGAGGGAGAAAGAGTGGTGAAGGGAAGAAGAGGAGGAGGAGGAAGAAGAGAGGCAAGGAGAGGTGGAGGAGGAGGAGGATGCCAAAGGCGAAGGAAGAGACTTGTTGACGCACATGAAGCTGCTTTGGCGGTGGAAGCAAGTGATGATGGGAAAGGGAGAGTGGAATTAGGGTGGAGGAGGAGGAGGAGGAGGAAGAGGAGGAGGGGGAAGAGGAGGAGGTGGGGGAAGAGGAGGAGGTGGGGGAAGAGGAGGAGGAGGAGGGGAAGAGGAGGAGGAGGAGGGGGAAGAGGAGGAGGAGGAGGAGGAGGAGGAGGGGGAAGAGGAGGAGGAGGAGGAGGAGGAGGGGGGAAGAGGAAGAGGAGGAGGAGGAGACCCAAGATCAGGTGGGCATCATCATGGAGAGAGGAAGTCCGGAACCTTTGTTCCCCCCCGTATCCCAGCGGCGGTTCTTAACCTGGGACTCGTTTGGAGTTTCTTCTTAGGGGGGGGGGGGTCACAAAGGATTCGGGAGTAAAATATATTTTCATATGATTTGATTAGACGCTTCGGGGCTTTGACCAGTTTGGTGATTGCTGCAACACTGGTGACCTGACCGACCCACAAGTGCGGTGGCCTACTACAGTAAAGGACATAAGAACATAAGAATAAAGGAGACTGCAAGAGACCATAAGGCCTACACTTATCAACCGCAACGTTAAACAACCGTGAAAATATCAACATTGCCTTTTCACAAGGTTCATCCTTTCAAGATTTCTTAAAGAGATTACGGTAATACCCTCAAGAGTCTCGAGGGGTCATGGGATGAAAAAGATTAAGAATCACTGCCCTATACCGTATCCTCCTATACTTAAAACACCGTTTCACTGTCGCCTACGCACCCCGAAAAAAAAAAAATGAAAAAGAATAAAAAAAAATTATATATAAAAAAAAAAATTAAAAATCAAGCCTGAGGACGGACACAATAAAAAAAAAAAAGTGTCTACGAGTACCGTTGTGATTAAGATCAGCTCCAATGGCATCATCCCACGAAGCTTGGGTAAATTGCCCAAGGGGAGCTGGAATGAAAGGAGAAACTTATCTAAGGGATTATAAGCAATTGTACCTCCACATCGTTTATTAATAGCTTCTTTACTTAATGTTTTGTGTATGTGATTAGGTTGATTGAAATTTGTATATTTAATGTCAGTCAGATGAGTAGAGGAAGATTAATTCGACCGAACATAACAGTGACATGAAGAAGCATTTCTTAAAGAACAAAATTATTCACAAAGAGGAAAAGATAGGAAGGCAGGCTCCTTCAGTCAACCCAGATGCAAAACATAAACAAACAACTTGAAACTTTAGATATTTTATTTTGAAGGACTGCAAACAAATTTCATGATTAGCAATTTCTGCATCCTGGAAAACATAAATAAAAAAAGAAACAAGACACGTCGTATTCAAATGATGAATCATAAAACGCAAATATAAACATGCGCACAAATAAAACACATAAAAACAGAAATACGACACAAATGAACACGCGCATACGTGTGTGTGTGTATGCGAGAGTATATGCATGTGTGTATGCGTGTGTGTGTATCATTCACCATGGTTTTGGATCACGTGTTGGACTCGTGATCGACAGCTATTTCCCTTTCGGAAGAGAGCTCAGAGCTCATATATGACCGATCTATGGGTAATGCTGTGACCTTACACAAACACACCCACCAAACTCCCCGCCCACGAAAGTCAGAGTAACGACCCGAAGCGCAGCGGTACCGAAATAATTTCGGCCCTGGGCAGGATTCGAACCAAGTACTACGGGCACCACCATGCTAGTAGTTCAGCGCTCTACCAACTGCGCCACCGTGTGTGTGTGTGTGTGTGTGTGTGTGTGTGTGTGTGTGTGTGTGTGTGTGTGTGTGTGTGTGTGTGTGTGTGTGTGTGTGTGTGTGTGTGTGTGTGTGTGTGTGTGTGTGTGTGTGTGTGTGTGTGTATGTGTGTGTGTGTGTGTGTGTGATAGAAAGCGCTTACCTAACTACAATAAACTGGGTGAACTATACTCTGACGCCTTATCTATACGCCCATATAGGTTTCATTTAATTCACACTATCCGACTTCCATTCATTTTTCCACGTTGCTCTATGAATGAATGCATCATTCTGGAAAACTGTATTTCTTAATTTTGATATATTTTTTCGATTACAATTTTTCCCGTATTCACGTATCCTATAAAGGTCTTGTAACAACATAAAATCGTCTCCTAATCTTATCGTTACCTTGGTATTATCACAATGCATAATCTAATTAAGTTAATGATAATGGTGGTAGGTAGTGGTAATTCATGTTTCTTCAGTTCTTCTTCAAATTACACCAATAAATAAAAAAACGGGTACACTGGTTATATAACGAAATAAAATCACACCTTATTAATGTAAAATCGTAATTTAATTTAGGTTTTAAAACTTATTAACTAAGTCAACATTGTTCTTAATGTGACTACTAGAGATGGAACCAACAAGAGGACTTAGAATGGACACAAGTTACTCAGATATAATTTATGACTGGCGGATCCTGTGGAACAATTAATGGGTCTCACTGGGTTATCGGGCTTGTAATAGAATCCAGTCTGACTAAAGATACATTTGTCAACAGCTTAAACGTCAAAGAATGTACAAGCTTGATCATTTTGTTGTTCAAAAAGTGGTGGCGGCCCAAACGCCCGCTGCCGCGAACGGTATCGCTAGATCATGAGAAAGACTCCCTCCCTCTCAACCTTTCCCAGTTCCCACTTTGTACGTATATATTCATGTTTGTATCATCATTGCATGTACCCTGAAAATGTCTAAATAGACGAAAGCGCTCGGTCATCATTTTATTATTTTTCTTGGTGTTTTTCCACACACACACAAGATTTTAAGAACAAATTTAATGTTGAAAGATACAAAGACGGATCACCACGAGCATAGCTCCCTTTCCGTATAATACTATTAGGTAAATACATACATACACACACATATATATATATATATTGTCACAACCTTCGGGGTTGTGACACACCATCCATTCCCAAATTCCACGTCTGTTTCCAAACCATAATTTGTAAATACTTTCGTTCAAGGACCTAGCCGATACAGTAGGCAGTAGCCGTTACAGTAGTTGTATTTTCGTTCCTATAAGTTGTCATCTCCTCTATTCTGTGAAATGACCAGAATTCTTAGAATCTTTAACAACTACTTGTTATTTTACTCGCCATTATTCTTATTATCTGTATCTCCAATTTGGCCATTGGTTATGAATCATTAACGAGTTTAAAGAATTGTCTATTCATAGGAATGTCCCGCCCTTTGTACACGATACCCATTGATGACGAAATACGGATATGTCACGAATGTTTAAGGGTTGAACCTGGAGTATGTCACCCTTGTGAATTTAATGTTCCACCAGGTAATTATAAATTGGTGTCTTGTGTACAAATTAACATTTCAACTAAGCATCACCTTATGAATCTGTTTCAACGGTTTGAAATTTCAATCCCTGCGCACTTGCCACCTCTCATATAAGATAAGTAATTAGGTTAACTACTTAGGTTAGTTAGGATTTATAATCCTCTCTCGTCTCTAGTGATTGTCTTAAAGGGATTGCTAGAGATGAATCGACTCCTACAGACTCATTACACACCGTACCCTTCGGAGGCAATGATTTGAAACTATAAAACTTGGCAACATTGCGCGATTTACCCGCGCGCCGTGACCATCACCGACGAGTTTAGTTCGACAAGAAGCTAGAGAGAGGCGAGTAGTGCTTACGCGACAAAACTTACATTGACCACATGTAATGGTTGTAGGAACATTCCATTATACTTTTGACTCATGTGAGAGTTGCACTATTGTAAACTGTGGGAGGTGATGAGTTTATGGCGTGTGAATCGGATTTGATCGGTCTCTTTGAGTGAGTTGACTGTAGTGGCGTCATCCTGCGAGCTGTGAATCTGGTCCCAGCAATCATACCCACCATGATGAGGCGTTCTCATGTATCCGGCTTTATCGAACACATCCGTGAAGATTGGAACCTATGGGACTTATCTATGTGTTATGTTACATGTTTTCCAAGTGGATTAACTGTGGAATTCTGTTTGGACACTCTGAATATGATATTTACTTAATGTGAATCATTAGATTTTTGTCTCATGTTTTCTAAGTGGATTAACTGTGGAATTCTGTTTGGA